>NC_041388.1:699472347-699581267 GCF_002162155.2 Triticum dicoccoides | reverse complement strand
AACAATTGAGGAATTTCAACTTTTGGTGGTGGCGTGACCCACCATATAAGAATGATGATTTTAGACACCGCGTACAATTATCGTAGGGTTCTGAGAATCAAATTCTTCGTTAATTTCTTCACACTAAGAGTGTTATTCTTCATTGATTGAAGAAAAACGTTTCTTCATTTGTTGCACATCTAAGTCATAAATTTTGCATAAGTGTTAGGATGAGTGTCCTCTTCAAAGAACATTCGAAGATTCTAGGATATTTAGCTCACACCGCAACTTGCTAAATCTCTTCTCATCCAAGGGCTTTTTGAAGATATCGGCTAGTTGTTCTTCAGTCTTCACATGGTCAATAGAAATGTCGCCCTTCAACACATGATCACGAAGAAAATGATGACGAATCTGAATGTGCTTTGTCTTCGAGTGCTGAACTGGGTTGTGAGCAATCTTGATGGCACTCTCATTGTCACAGTAGAGAGGCACATTCTTCATGTTGACGCCATAGTCCTTGAGAGTTTGCTTCATGCATAGCAATTGAGCACAGCAAGAACCGGCGACAATGTACTCAGCTTCAGAAGTAGATAGTGATACGCAATTTTGTTTCTTCGAGGACCAACAGACCAAAGATCGTCTGAGGAAATGACATGTACCAGATGTTGACTTGCGGTCCACACGATCACTAGCATAGTCAGAGTCAGGATATCCAATGAGATCAAAAGCCAAGCCCTTGGGGTACCATAATCCAAGTGTTGGTGTGTGAGCTAGATATCGAAGAATATGCTTCATAGCCTTATGGTGTGATTCCTTCGGTGTAGCTTGAAATCGGGCACACATGCAAATACTAAGCATTATGTCTAGCCTAGATGCACATAAGTACAATAAAGAGCCAATCATGGAGAGCGGTATACCTTATGATCGAAGTCGATACCATTTTCATCAGTGCATAGATGGCCATTTGTGGGCATAGGAATTTTTACGCCTTTGAAATCTTGCATGCCGAATTTCCTCAGTACATCCTTGAGGTATTTCTCTTGAGATATGAATATGCCATTGCGTTGTTGACGAATTTGAAGACCTAAGAAGAATTTCAACTCTTCCATCATAGACATTTGATATTCTTCACTCATCATATAGTCAAATTCATCACTATAATGTTGGTCAGTACAGCCAAAGATAATATCATCAACATATATTTGGCACACAAACAATTCACCATCATAAGATTTAGTGAAAATAGTAGGGTCAAGTGAACCGTGTGTGAAGCCTTTCTTCATGAAGAATTCCTTCAAGGTATCATACCACGCCCGTGGGACCTACTTGAGTCCATAGAGGGCCTTGTTGAGTCTGAAGACTTTGTCAGGATTCTTTGGATCTTCAAAACCTGGGGGTTGAGCAACATATACTTCTTCCTCAAGCTTACCATTGAGGAATGCACTTTTCACATCCATTTGATATAAAGTGATATCATGATGGTTAGCATAAGCAAGTAATATGCAAATAGCCACAGTCTAGCAACAGGTGCAAAAGTTTCATCGAAATCAATTCCTTCAACCTGTGTGTAGCCTTGAGCTATGAGCCGTGCCTTATTCCTCACCATAAGGCCATTTTCATCTTGCTTGTTGTGGTAGATCCACTTTGTGCCAATGATATTGTGCTTGTGAGGATCTAGACGTTTGACCAGTTCCCAGACGTTGTTGAGCTCGAACTGATGAAGTTCTTCTTGCATGGCTTGAATCCACTCAGGCTCCAGAAATGCTCCATCTACCTTAGTGGGCTCTGTGATAGAGACAAAAGCACAGTGCCCACAAAAGTTAGATAAATGTGAAGCTTTTGAGCGTGTGAGAGGACCTGGCGCTTTGATGTCATTGATGATCTTTTCAACTTGCACTTCTTTTGCAATGCGAGGATGAGCTGCTTGTCATTGAAGAATTTGATCAGCATTTTCTTCAGCACCATTTTCTTCAGTATTTTCTTCAGGTGCATTAGCTCGACGTTCTTCATGTTCTGGAATGAATTCTTCACCAGATTCTTTAGTAGGAACGACATCCTCAGTAGTCTTGAACTTGATAGTTTCCTCAGGTTCTAGGTCATCTATCACAATAGGTAGGTGCTCTCTTTGCGAGCCATTAGTTTCATCGAACCGCACATCTACAGTTTCAACAACCTTGTGAAGAACATTGTTGAAGACTCTGTAGGTCTGTGAGTCCTTTCCGTAACCAAGCATAAAACCTTCATGTGCTTCGGTGTAAATTGTGAGTTGTGATGAGGATCTCTAATCCAACATTTAGCACTGAAGACTTTGAAATAACTTACATTGGGTTTCTTATCAGTGAGGAGTTCATAGGCAGTCTTCTTGAAGAATTTGTGAGGATATACTCTATTGATGATGTGGCACACAGTGTCAATTGCTTCAATCCAGAACCGACGAGGCTTTTTGTATTCATCAAGCATTGTGCGAGCCATCTCAGCAAGAGTTCTGTTCTTGCGCTCCACGACGCCGTTCTGCTGAGGAGTGTAAGGAGTAGATAACTCATGAGTAATACCAAGTTCATCAAGATAGTCATCGAGACCAGAATTCTTGAACTCAGTGCCATTGTCACTTCTGATGTGCTTGATCTTCACACCAAAGTTGGTTGAAGCCCTCAAGGAAAATCGTTTGAAGACTTCCTGCAATTCATGTTTGTAAGTAACAATGTGTACCCATGTGTATCGAGAGTAATCATCAACAATAACAAAGCCATATCGAGATGCTTCATTTGAAACAGCAGAATAATGATTAGGACCGAAGAGATCCATGTGAAGCAATTCAAATGGACGAGTAGTGGTCATGATAGTCTTCGCTGGATGCTTGGCCTTTGTCATCTTCCCAGCTTCATAGGCTCCGCATAGGTGATCCTTGAGGAATTTGACATTCTCGATGCCAATGGCATGCTTCTTCTTCGCAAGCATGTGCAAATTCCTCATGCCTGCATGATGAAGTCGTCGATGCCAAAGCCAGCCTTCTGAAGCTTTTGCAAGTAGACACACGGCTGGTTGTGGTCCTGTAGAGAAATCAACAATATACATGTCTCCTCTCCTAAAGCCTTCGAAGACTTTGGAATTGTCAGCTTCCAAAAGCACAACACAATGGTACTTGCCAAAGAGAACAACCATATCAAGATCACAAAGTATTGAGACAGACATAAGATTGTATCCTAAGGACTCAACAAGCATGACTTTGTCCATGTGTCGATCCTTTGTGATCGCAACCTTACCTAGACCCAATACCTGACTTTTGCCTTTGTCAGCCAAGATGATATGCTTCAGATGCGACGGAGATAATGGAGCATCCATCAATATATTCTTGTCACCAATCATGTGATTTGTACATCCACTATCGAGGACCCACTCAGTGGTTTTGGGTTGATCATCCTGCAGATGAATTAGTGCAGCTTACAAACTCATATACTTCATCAGTGAAGAATATGACATCAATTCATCAGATCAATTTCATCAAGCAAAAGAACAGATAAAGCAATATGAGGACGTGAGAAATGACAATTCATTTCTTCATGATTAGCCTGCGTCCTATCAGGCACAATCAGGTCTCCAGCAAATTCTTCAGACGATTATGTACGTCTGGAGACCTGACCCTGCAGAAGAGATTAGTTCCTTTTCTTCACCACCCTCATCTGAATGGGAGGCAAAGAGTTCATCATTCTGTGAGCTCCATACGAGAAGGATGGCATACATGCCAGTCCATTTCGTTTCACATAAGAGGGGTTAGAGTAAGCATAAGAGTAAGCAGAGAAATTCTTCGAGGACTTATGGACATAATGATTTGAAGAATAATGGACATATCCATAATCCTTAGACCTTCCCTGCGAAACAGATGGGTTAGCACGATGATGTTCATATGAGGACTTTGATCCTTTTGAGGAATATGATCCATGTGAGGATTTGGATCCATATGAAGAATTTGGTCCATATGAAGAATTTGATCTGGGCTTCCTATTCTTTACAGGTGGCGTCATGATTACATTCACCTGAAGATCTTCAAGGCATCTTTTGGGAACCCAGATTTTCTTCATAGGAGGACCGTTCCTGCAGTTAGTGCCAACTTATCTAGCACATAGTTCACCATTCTGATTTTTGAACAGTTTATAGTTGGAGTCAAATGACTCATCATCAGAACGAGGAGATTCACATGCAAATCCAGATAAGTTAGATGGGTCAACTGGAGGTCCTTTTGCAGCAACCCATGGAGTTTGCTCAGGCTTCCAATATGTACCATCTGCATTGAGTTTCCTCTCAAAGGCAATACCCTCTTTCCTAGGGTTCCTGTTGAGGATTTGTTTTTTAAGCACATCACAAAGAGTCTGATGCCCTTTGAGGCTTTTGTACATGCCTGTCATGTACAATTCCTTCAGCCCTACATCATCAGTGATACTAGCAATGTCCTCAGATGAGAAATTAGTGATAGTAGAGGCATGTGAAGAATTTGAAACATTAGCAGCATTTGAACATTCAGGTGAAGAATTAGCAGATTCACGTTCAATGCATTTCAAACATGGAGGAACAAATTCTTCCTGAGAAGCACTGATTTGTTGAGCAAGTAATGAATCGCGCTCCTTCTGAAGATCTTCATAACTCACTCTTAGCTTTTCAAGATCTTGCTTTCTTTGAAGAAATTCATAAGAAAGCTTCTCATGATCAGATAAAAGAGTGTTATGTTGATCTTGAAGGGTGTCATACTTAGTGTGATGTCTCTGAAGACTTTCAGCCAAAGCTTTTGACTGATCCATTTCTTCACCCAACATATCATCGCTCTTATTTAGAATGCAGTGAACTTTTTCCAAAGCTCTTTGTTGTTTAGTGGCAAGGGAAGCAAGTTTGGCATAGCTGGGTCCAAATTCATCACCAGATTCATCATCACTAGACTCGGATAGGTAGCATTCAGTTATCTCAGCATCTTTTTCCATAAGGCATGATGCAGAAGATGATGATTCTGGTTTGAATGTCATCGCTTTGAGAGATTCCTCGAAGTCCTCAAACCAAGGATCATGATAGTTTCGATGACCTTCATAGACCTCAGAGCGACGGTCCCAGATGAGCTTCGCATGATCAAGATGCATGATATTCCTGAACTGATTTTGAGACAGACATGAGCAGATGACATCCTTCGCCATGAGGTTGAGAAGAGTGTACTTGCGAATGTCATCAGCTTCCGCCATCTTGCACAGATCGGTAAGACCAATCTCAGTGACGGTCCACAGCTCGCTGTTCATCGCCATGAGGTGCTTCTTCATCATGGCCTTCCACTTGGGATACTCGTGACTGTCAAAGATGGGGCATGTCACTTTCTTCATACCTGCGGTCGACATAACTAAAACTCCAGGCGGTTAAACCAAAATCACATAGAACAATGGAGTACCTTGCTCTGATACCAACTGAAAGTGCGTTATATCGACTAGAGGGGGGTGAATAGGCGATTTATATGAAATTCTTCACTAAAGAAATTGCCAGTGAGGAAATTCCTTAGCGAAGAACTACTAGCAGCGGAATAAGTACTCAAAAGTAAACATAACAGAATACAAGCATGGTCATCATGATGAAATGAAGACAGGCACAGAGTACAGGTAGCGTAAGCACATGATAACACAGGATGAAGACAAAACAGACTGAAGAAATTGTACTGAGGAAATTGAGAAAGTCTTCAGTTAAAGTCTTCAAACACAGATAAGAACAAGCACTCAACAAAGTTATGAGGAAATGAAAGAGTTCAGGAAATAGAAACAGTAAGCTTGGTGAAGACAATGATTTGGTAGACCAGTTCCAACTGCTGTCTCAGTTGTACGTCTGCTTGGAGCTGCTGAGTATTTAAACTCGAGGACACACAGTACCGGACACCCAGTCCTAAACACGCAGCTCATGACACCTAGTCCTCACCATATTCTCCTTGAACTAAGGTCACACAGACCTCGTCCAATCACTCTTGGTAAGTCATCAGGTGACTACCGAACCTTCACAAACTTGGTCACTCGGTGGTCCACAATTCCTCTTGGATGCTCTAGACCATGACGCCTAACCGTCTGGAAGAAGCACAGTCTTCAAAGGTAACAAGCGTCGGATCCATGCAGGATCAATCTCTTCAGTGATGCTCAATCACTTGGGGTTTGTAGGTGTTTGGGTTTGGGTTTTTCCTCACTTGATGATTTTCGCTCAAAGTCCTCGGACGATGGGTTGCTCTCAAATGACAAGTGTCAGTTTCTCTCAGAGCAGCCAACCAGCTAGTGGTTGTAGGGAGCGGCTATTTATATCCTAGGGTGCAGCCCGACATGATAAGACATAAATGCCCTTCAATGATATGACCGTTAGGTGGATAGATATTTTGGGACAGCTGGCACATAGCACATCAACGGTCGGAATTTTGAGTAGCAAAATCCTCACTGTGTAGGCAATCCACACTGGCGAATTCCTAATTCCTCAGTCAGAACAAATTCCTCAGAGACCAGAAGAACTTCATCTCTGTCACTGAAGAAATTGACTAAACTGTATGAGATTTCCAATGGCTTCACTCGAAGGGATTGGTAGGTGTAGGATTTTGAGTTGAGCATCACATGGAAATTTTTCCTTAGTATTTCCTCGACCCCCTTTAACAGTACGGTGTTTCCTATGATTCAAGAAAGAGAAAATGAAACTACGAAAACAAAAGTCTTCACGCTTCATGTTCCTCGAATGAATACCAAGTCTTCACGGTCAAACCAATTTCTTCACTTTCAAAGTCTTCAGAAAGTCTTCAGAAATTCAAAGTCTTCAGTCGAAGAACTTCATTTTTAGGGGTCGACTTTCTCTGTAAATATTAGACTCCTCATAGACTTATAGACCTGTGTACACTCACGAACTCATTAGTCCCTTAACCTATAAGTCTTCAATACACCAAAATCACTAAGGGGCACTAGATGCACTTACATTGTATTAACCGGAAACATAATACATGTGTGAATACATAGACAAGCAGAGTGTCACTAGTATGCCTCTACTTGACTATCTCGTTGATCAAAGATGGTTATGTTTCCTAACCATAGACATGAGTTGTCATTTGATAAACGGGATCACATCATTAGGAGAATGTGTGATTGACTTGACCCATTCCGTTAGATTAGCATTTGATCGTTTAGTATATTGCTATTGCTTTCTTCATGACTTATACATCTTGCTATGACTATGAGATTATGCAACTCCCGAATACCGGAGGGACACTTTGTGTGCTACCAAACGTCACATCGTAACAGGGAGATTATAAAGGTGCTCTACAGGTGTCTCCGATGGTACTTGTTGAGTTGGCATAGATCGAGATTAGGATTTGTCACTCCGATTGTCGGAGAGGTGTCTCTGGGCCCTCTCAGTAATACACATCAAATATAATCCTTGCAAGCAATGTGACTAATGAGCTAGTTGTGGGATGATGCATTACGGAACGAGTAAAGGGATTGTCGGTAACGACATTGAGCTAGGCATTGAGATACCAACGATCGAATCTCGGTCAAGTAAACGTACCGATGACAAAAGGAACAACATATGTTGTTATGCGGTTTGACCGATAAAGATCTTCGTAGAATATGTAGGAGCCAATATGAACATCCAGGTTCCGCTATTGGTTATTGACCGGTGATGTGTCTTGGTCATGTCTACATAGTTCTCGAACCCGTAGGGTCCGCATGCTTAAAGTTCTGTGACGATTGGTAATATGAGTTTATATGTTTTGTTGTACCGAAGGTAGTTCAGAGTCCCGGATGTGATTACTGCATGACGAGGAGTCTCAAAATGGTCGAGACATAAAGATTGATATATGGGAAGGTTATATTCGGACACCGGAAGGGTTCCGGGAGTTACCGGATAAATACCAGAGTACCGGGGGTTACCGGACCCCCCCCCCGGGGCTTAATGGGCCTACATGGGACTTAGTGGAAATAGAGGGCAGTAAGGGGAGTGTGGGGCGCCCCCCCCCCCAAGGCCCAAACCGAATTGGTTTAGGGCAAGGGGGGACAGCCCCCTCTTTCCTTCTCCTCCTCTCCCTTTCCTTCCCCCTCTCCTACTCCTACTAGGAAAGGAGAAGTCCTACTCCCGGTGGGAGTAGGACTCCGTGTCGGTGTCAGAACCGGCAGATCTCGGGTAGGGGGTCCCGAACTATGCGTCTAGGATCGATGGTAACAGGAGACATGGGACACAATGTTTACCTAGGTTCGGGCCCTCTCTATGGAGGTAATACCCTACGTCCTGCTTGATTGATATTGATGAATATGGGTGTTACAAGAGATCATCTACCACGAGATCGTGATGGCTAAACCCTAAAAGTCTAGCCTATAGGACTATGGTAATGAATGTGTCCTTTCCGGACTATCCCCTCTGGTTTATATAGACACCAGGGGGGTCTAGGGTTTACATAGAGTCGGTTACATAAGAAGGAATCTTCATAGTCGGTCGCCAAGCTTGCCTTCCACGCCAAGGAGAGTCCAACCCGGACACAGGTATGGTCTTCGGTCTTCATGTCTTCACAGCCCATCAATTCGGCCCAATAGATAATAGGCCGGACGCCTGAGGACCCCTTAGTCCAGGACTCCCTTAGTAGCCCCTAAACCTGTCTTGAATGACGAGGAGTTCGGCGCGCGGATTGTCTTCGGCATTGCAAGTCGGGTTCCTTGTTATCCGAACTTCAATATAGGGATTGTATCCGGACTTGTATGCACAACCGTAGAGAATATAATATTTCATGGGTTCAACCCACTGACCACTTTCTGATAACAAAACACCATGCCCGATGAGGGAGTCCTGGATTAGGGGGTCTCCGGACAACCGGACTATATCCTTTTGCCGGATTGTTAGACTATGAAGATACAAGAGTGAAGACTTCGTCTCATGTCCGGACGGGACTCTACTTGGCATGGAAGGCAAGCTAGGTAGTACGGATATGGATATCTCCTCCTTTGTAACCGACCTTGTGTAACCCTAGCCCCCTCCGGTGTCTATATAAACCGGAGGGTTTTAGTCCATAGGACATACATACAATCATACCTTAGGCTAGCTTTTACGGTTTATCCTCTCCGATCTCGTGGTAGATCAACTCTTGTAATACTCATATCATCAAGAATAAATCAAGCAGGACGTAGGGTTTTACCTCCATCAAGAGGGCCCGAACCTGGGTAAAACATCGTGTCCCTTGTCTCCTGTTACCATCCACCTAGACGCACAGTTCGGGACCCCCTACCCGAGATCCGCCGGTTTTGACACCGACATTGGTGCTTTGATTGAGAGTTCCTCTGTGTCGTCATCATCAGGCTTGATGGCTCCTTCGATCATGATTAGCGATGCAGTCCAGGGTGAGACTTTTCTCCCCAGACAGATTTTTGTATTCGGCGGCTTTGCACTGTGGGCCAATTCGCTTGGCCATCTGGAGTAGATTGAATGCTATGCCCCTGGCCATCAGGTCAGGTTTGGAAGCTTAAACTACACATCCGATATCCACGGAGACTTGATCTTTGACGGATTCGAGCCCTTGCCGAGTGCGCTGCACTGTCACGATGGGCATGATTTAGCTCTGTTGCCGAACAGTGTCCTGGAGGCCGCACCCGCATCCGCTCCGACCTTTAATTCGGATCCAACTACACTGATCGAGGGCGGGTGGCTAGACCCTGCCGCAAAGGCTGCAGCCTCAACGGCTATTGAGCCGAACACCAACCTTATCCTTCGCGAGACCCGTGACTCCACATTGCCGGACTCTCCTCCGAACTCTGAACCATCTGCATCCCTGCCAATCTAATCTGATTGGGCGCCGATCATGGAGTTCACTACCGCGGATATCTTTCAGCACTCGCCCTTCGGCAACATACTGAATTCACTAAAGTCTCTCTCTTTGTCACGAGAGTCCTGGCCGGATGTTGACCGGCAGGATTGGGATGCGGACGACGAAGAAATTCGACACCCACCCACCACCCACTTCATAGCCACTGTCGATGACTTGACCGACATGCTCGACTTTGACTCCGAAGACATCGACGGTATGTACGCCGATGCAGGAGACGAACAGGAACCAGCGCCTATAGGGCACTGGAAAGCCACCTCGTCATATGATATATATATGGTGGACACACCCAAAGAGGGAAATGGCGACGGAATAGCGGGGGATGACCCCTCCAAGAAGCAACCTAAGCGCCGGCGTCGGCGGCGCCGCTCTAAGTCCTGCCAAAGCAAACACGGTGATACCGGCACAGGAGACAATAACACCCCGGACAGTGCCGAAGACAACTCCCTCCAGCAAGATTCAGTGCAGGAGGATGGAGAAGCCAGCCCCCCTAAGAGAGCGGTAGATAGAGAGGTAGAGGATGATAATTACATGCCTCCCTCCGAAGACGAGGCAAGCCTCGACGATGACGAATTCGTCGTGCCATAGGATCCCGTCGAACAAGAGCGCTTCAAGCGCCGGCTTATAGCTACGGCAAATAGCCTTTAGAAAAAGCAGCAGTAGCTTCAAGCTGGTCAAGATCTGCTAGCTGACAGATGGACTGAAGTCTTGGCGGCCGATGAATATAAACTCGAACGCCCCTCCAAGAGCTACCCAAAATGGAGGTTGCTATCCCGACTGGGGGAAGAAGCGTATGACGCGACTGACCAGCCACCTCGTGGCCGCGACAGAGAGGCATTCCAGCCAAAAGCTCAGCCTTCACCCCGACACCATTCAAATAAAAAGGCATGGGGAAATACGCCAGACCTGCAAGACGTATTGGAGGACAAAGCAAAACACGCAAGCCCAGTACAGAGGCGCTGCACACCCCTTATGCTTCAGAGACGAAGTAATGGATCATCAAATCCCATAGGGTTTCAAACCCGTAAATATAGAATCATACGACGGCACAACAGATCCTGCGGTATGGATCGAGGATTTCCTCCTGCATATCCACATGGCACGTGGTGATGATCTACATGCCATTAAATACCTCCCACTCAAACTCAAAGGACGAGCACGACATTGGCTCAATAGCCTGCCAGCAGAGTCCATTGGCTGTTGGGAAGATCTGGAAGCCGCATTCCTCGACAAATTTCAGGGCACTTATGTGCGACCGCCAGATTCCGATGACCTGAGCCACATAATTCAGCAGCTAGAGGAATCGGCCAGGCAATTCTGGACACGGTTCCTAACAAAGAAAAATCAAATCGTCGACTGTCCGGATGCAGAGGCCCTAGCAGCTTTCAAGCACAACATCCGCGACGAGTGGCTAGCCCGGCACCTTGGTCAGGAAAAGCCGAAATCTATGGCAGCCCTCACGACACTCATGACCCGCTTTTGTGCGGGAGAAGACAACTGGCTGGCTCGCAGTAATAACATATCAAAGAACCATGGTACTTCGGACACCAAGGACGGCAATAGTAGGTCACGTCGCAACAAACATAAGCGCCGCATTAACAACGATAATACTGAGGATACATCAGTTAATGCCAGATTCATAGGCTCTAAACCCGGTCAGCGGAAAAAGCCATTCAAACGAAGCACTCCGGGCCCGTCCAGTTTGGACCGTATACTCGATCGCTCGTGTCAAATACATGGCACCCCGGACAAGCTAGCCAACCACACCAATAGGGATTGTTGGGTGTTCAAGCAGGTCGGCAAGTTAATTGCCGAAAACAAAGATAAGGGACCACATAGCGATGACGAGGAAGATCCCCGGCAGCCAAACACCGGAGGACAGAAGAGGTTCCCCCCACAAGTGCGGACGGTGAACATGATATACGTGACGCACATCCCCAAGAGGGAGCGGAAGCGTGCGCTCAGAGAAGTATATGCATTGGAGCCAGTCACTCCAAAGTTCAACCCATGGTCCTCCTGTCTGATCACCTTCGATCACAGGGACCACCCCACGGATTTCACCTCACTCGAGTCCTTATGGATGGCGATAGCAGCCTGAACCTGCTTTATGAAGACACAGTGCGCAAAATGGGTATAGACCCCTCAAGGATCAAACCCACAAAAACGACCTTTAAAGGCGTCATACCAGGTGTAGAGGCCCATTGCACAGGCTCAGTCACACTGGAAGTGGTCTTCGGATCCCCGGATAACTTCCGAAGCGAAGAGTTAATATTCGATATAGTCTTGTTCCGGAGTGGTTGTCATGCACTGTTCGGGCGAACCGCATTTGCGAGATTCAATGCGGTACCACATTATGCATACCTCAAGCTCAAGATGCCAGGACCTCAGGGGGTCATTACAGTTAATGGAAACACAGAGCGCTCTCTCCGCACGGAGGAGCACACTGCGGCCCTCGTAGCGGAAGCGCAGAGCAGCCTCTTAAGGCAATCCACTAGTTCGGCGTTTAAGGTCCCGAACATCTTCAAGCGCGCCCGGAGTGATCGGCAACAGGACCGCCTGGCACGTCCCGAGCTCGCATAGCAATGCGGCCCCCACCCCGGCCCAAGCCAAATGGCGAAACTCGTGCCATGTGTACATAATTACGCATTAAAAATACCATGGGCACAGGTAGGGAGGGGGCACGATTACGGCACGCCCCAAGACGCGGCTTATACCGCACTAGGGGCTTCCCGCTTTGTTATTTTTTCTCTTTCAGGACTTCAATCTCTGGAAACCCTGTCCGGCAGCATGATTGCCGAACATATGATGCAGCATCCAAGAAGGCAGAAAGCTACGTCACACCACAGAACTCCCAGGTGGATTACGACAACGAATGAAATACTTGCTTTAAATTATTCCTCAGCTTGCCCTTGGAGGGGACATAATCCTACTTTTTTCTTATCGTACTACCTGTATCATTCTGCTTTAACGCACGTTTTTGAATAAACAATGCATAGCATTAAGGATTTTATTGCATTCCTCTTATATATATATACATATATATATATATATATATATATATATATATATATATATATATATATATATATTTGTTCATTCATGACATCCAGCACCTGTACACTCCGGTACGGCCAATACGCTAGGGGCTTAAGCATACCCCATAATACGGCGTGAGAAGTCTGAACACTTTCGACAGTGCGGCACCCCGAACTTATAGCATTATATGGATCAGCTTCGAATCATGTCTTGGGTCAATAGTTGGGTTTGCCCGGCTCCCATGTTTTGGTACCTTACGTTCCGCTATATCGGCTAAGGTAGCACTGGGAGAACTACTGCGATTGTGCCCCGGTTCTGCTGGGCTAAGCACCTCAGTAGAGAAAGCTAAAACTGACTGTCATGATAAGGCGAGAGACTGGTCGGTGTTCGAGAGGTTTTTGAGTCCTTAAAGACTTATGCCGCTTAGAGTGAGGAGTCGGCCCCGTCCGGCTTAAGGCGTGTATCGCGCCCCAGATTCGGCCTTCCGAATACTAGGGGCTTCGCCGAAATTTAAAATTATAGAATTCTATGGCTAAGTGAGAGTGATAACGCATTATAGTCCGATTGCCTTGTTCGGTGTGCTGAGCACCTCCCTTGAAGGACCCAAAAAGGGGAACAAGAGTGCTCAGGTTTATCCCGAACACCCCAGCACTCGTGGCATGGGGGCAGAAGCCGACGACTAGCCATCTCTCAGATTTTATAAATAGTCGAACAGAAGGTAATATTTTAAATTCAAACAAGCGTTGCATAGAGCATAGGAACAAGTTTTCATAAGATATAGGATTACACGAGCGAGTTTACTAAAATATTATATCTTTAGCGCACTCGTCCGCTACAAGATGGGCACCCTTCAGGACACCCTCATAGTACATCTCGGGGTGATGATGCTCCTTGCCCTCTGGCGGCCCTTCCTTGATCAGCTTCACGGCGTCAAGCTTGGCCCATTGCACCTTCACACGGGCGAAAGCCCGACGTGCCCTTCGATGCAGACGAACCGCTTGATGACTTCTAGCCGTGGGCAGGTATCCACAAGCCGCCTCACCAGGCCGAAGTAGCTATTAGGAAGGGCGTCGCCAGGCCACATCAGGACTATGAAGCCCTTCATGGCCTGTTCGCCCGTCTTGTGTAGCTCGACCAGCTGCTTTAGCTGGTCGCTCATAGGAACCGGGTGTTCGGTCCCAGTATACTGAGACCAGAACAACTTCTTCGTTGAGCTTCCCTCCTCGGCCTGGTAAAACTGTGCGGCATCCGACACGCTGCGGGGCAAATCTGCGAATGCTCCTAGAGGGCTCCGGACTCGGGTAAGTAACAAGTAATTTACTTTCACATGCTTGCTTTGCATATTGAATGCCTTACCTGCCGCTATATTCTTCGTTGCATCAATCTCCTAGAGAGCCTTTTGGGCTTCGGCCTTGGCATTCTTGGCGCTCTCAAGGGCTGTGGCAAGCTTGGACTCTCGCATCTTCAAGTCAAGCTCCAGCGCCTCGTGCTTCGCCACGAGAGCGTGGAGCTCTTGCCGCACCTCGCCCACCCATGGCTCATGCCTTTCACGCTCGGTGCGCTCCTTGGCCGCTTTGTTTTTTGGCCTCGGATAGCGCTTGCTTCAGGGTCGCCACCTCGGTCATGGCCCTTGGTAAATTTACGATAATCCTATCATTTTGCAATCACATTCTTTTTATATCCATAGACCAGGTACTACTTACCTTTGTTCTCCTCGAGCTGCCTCTTGGCAAGGCTGTCATGGGTTTGTCACGGCAGATGTCCTCGTGAAAGGACTTAGTTGTGGAACCATCGCAACGGGTTAGCTTAAAGGGGTTAAACTGGACAAGGGGACACGGGAGTTTATACTAGTTCGGCCCCTTCGCTGAAGGTTAAAGCCTACGTCTAGTTGTGATTGGTATTGCTAGGGTTTCGAAGGCCAGGGAGCGAATCCACTTTGTATGGCTTTCGAGTTGTTGTTGTCTGTCCCTAAACCGCGGCCGGGTCGTCCCTTTATATACATAGGTTGACGCCCACCGGGCTACGGAGTCCCGAAGCCGGTTTATAAACGTATCCGGTTCGGCCTCTCTCTTTCTATCTTACTATACAAGTTACATGAATAGGCCGGTTTACATTTACATACTGTAACTCGCCTTTGGGCCCTCCGTAAAGCGCTAGCATCTTTACATCTTCATGGGCTTCTAATCTTCAAAGAGTCAACCCGGCTACATAAGGCCGGTTTACCTCCAGTAGTAATATCCCCAACATTAGGCCCTAGATTTGTTTGAACTTGTTCATGTCAATCTTCCACACTTTAGAAAAAATCTTCTCTCTTGTCTTCATTTTTGATCTTATAAACCGCCGTGACGTCATACTTCAAAATTACGATAAACCGTCCTAACATCATCCATCCGTTGATATCGTAGATTTCCTTCATTTAATATATATCTAGTTATCGAGGCGACACCTTTATTAAATTATCCATTTTTTGGACTCCTCAATTCCCGCACTTGCCATTTTTCACTTCGCCTTATAAATAGGACCGAGGGGTCATTTTCAACGTTTCCCCCCGTGCCTCTTCGCAGCGTCTTCCTCGCGCCGCTTAGCATCTGGAACTCCGCCGCCACCGTCGACCGTCATTTCTGCTCCAACGTCGGCCGCTGCATCGTCCTGAATGCACCAGAGAACTGCGGCGCCCTTCCGCTTCCTCACTAGCTCCGGTAAGTTCTCTGCTTTTTTGACCATAGATCTGTTCTAGGGTTTCGATATTCCTCACAGTTCTTACGAAGTTCATCAGTGCTATTCTTCCATGTTCTTCTTTTAATAGATGGACACTTCATGCTTGATACATCTCTTACTGTAGCATACATACCATGATCATCACAAATCTTTATGCACAAAGAACTGATCTGTTTGTCAAAAATTGCTTCAGTTCTGCACCCCTTCAAGATCCAATTATTTTTGCTTTTATGTCTTATCTCTAGATCCGAAAGTTTTATACATCATTGTGAGATCTGTTTCTCCTCGCACCAATATAAGCGATTTGACATTGGATAAACAGTCTATGCCATTAGCCCTCTGATAAACCAGAAGAGCATGTTATCTTCATAATTACGCTCCGGTTGAACAGTGTCTGATCAATCCTGCGCTAGCATTACCTTCTTTCTCATTATACTAGTCTCCGGGTTGTACCATTTATTATATCAGTACGTTTCTTACTCCCTTGTCTCTTGTGTATGATCATGCATAATTTATAAACTAGCCTTTCATTTTCATTTTGTTCGCTTTGCAATGGCCAAACAATTCACTGCCTGCAACTGGACTTGTTCCCGGGTTACTGAGGCTCAACTGGATGAGATGGTTAGCATCGGCTCTCTACCTAAGAAAACTGAGATCAAATGGCGAGCCCCAGGAACTGAGAATCCTCCAACCCCAAGAGAAGGCGAAGTGGTAATCTTTGTTGACCATACAGGCCGTGGTTTCAAACCGCCAGGGTCAAAATTTTATCGAGATGTGCTTGCCAGCTTCCAACTGCATCCACAAGATATTGGTCCCAATTCAGTCTCCAACTTATGCAATTTCCAAGTCTTCTGTGAAGCCTATTTACAGGAAGAACCAACTGCAGAATTGTTCCGGGATTTCTTTCACTTAAACCGGCGCACAGAGTTTGTGAATGGCCCGAATACAGAGTTTGGTGGTGTCTCAATTCAGAAGCGGAAAGAAGTGGAATTTCCTCACGCCAAACACCATAGCCACCCAAAGGAATGGAACCAAACATGGTTCTATTGTAGAGACACTTCGCCTAAAGATGAGAATCCCCTCCCCGGCTTCCGATATCATAGATTATCCAATACTCACCCAATGCCACAACGCGTGAGCTCCTCAGAAAGGGCAAAATATGCTCCTCAAGTCGCCAAGCTCCGGGCCTTTATGGCAAATGGTTTAACAAGTGTGGATTTTGTACGCTGTTGGATATCCTGGAGTATCTTGCCGCTAAGCCGGCGTCCCAGTTTAATGCGCGAATACAATGGTGAGGTTGACGATCCTCAATGCCACTTAAACATCCAATTATCTGAGGAAGAAGTTACTGAAGGGGTAAATAAAATTCTGAATGAATCGGAACTGGTCTGTAGTCAAACCGGTCTGAATCCCTTCTACACCAAGAACAAACCGCCTGCTGTAAGCATTACAATTCCTCTTCTTCTTTAATATCTTTGACTTATACAAGCTGTAACCTTTCTTATTTATATGTATAGGGTGATGACCCTTTCTAGAAACGAAAATCCATAGAGAAAGAGGCAAAGCCAACTGGAGATAAAGTGGCCAAACCAACCCGCCCGAAGACCAAAGCCGTAAAACGGACATCAAAGCGTAAAACGGATGACCGGATTGCTATGGAACTTGATGATGATACTGATGACCCAGAAGCTGAGGTAGAACTTGACTCACTTGGCTCTCTTTTTATGCATCTTGTTAACAATGATCTTCCTCAGGAGGAGGCCAAAGCTAGTCAGGCTAAGGACATAGAGGTAATTACCCTTCCCTCTGGTTCAGGCTCTATGCCAACACAAAAAACTCGCCAAACAATCCGGAAAGTAAGCTTTTCTCATCCTCTTGCTCACTTGGATCCAACATTTATTTTGAAGACTCAACAGCATGAGGCTCGCCGGACAACTCGGCACAGTGGCCAACATGCCACTTCTACCGGTTTACCTGATACTCCAGTTTGGAAGCGTCGGTCTGAGGTCTCTCCTACTTCTGACCATTCTTACCTCAAGGCAGGTTATTTCAGACAACCTCTTAATCCGTCCGATTCAACTTATTAGGTGACACCTCCTTCCTCTTCTGGTGAATCGATAGCAACTCAACTCCCCCCTTTGAAAACTGTGGCTGGGTGAGTTACGAAAAACCTTTCCTTTTAATGTGCCCTACATCTTTTGAACAGGATGTTAACCCTTTTTATTCTGTTTGCAGGGCCAAAGCCAGACCCAGCAAGAAAGCTCGGGTCACCAATCCACCAGAAGACCCTGTTGCTGAAGAAGAAGAACCAAGAGTTGAACCGGAGCAAACAGGTGAACCGGAAGGCCTCCATCCTGAAACAACTTTTGTTGATCCGTCCCTTGACGGCCAACATACTGACGAACCCACAGATGTTGAGCCTGCCGCCCCTGATGCTGAACCGACAGAACCAAACCGGGCTAATCCAATGAAAGACACTAAAATTCCATCATCATCCGCCCAAAATCCTGAAGGCCAAGGCGATGACGTTATTATTACTGGAGCAGGCCACAGTTCTCTTGGTCATCCCGTCATTTTGGCTCAGCATAGTGCCAAAGAAGAGCAAATTGCCAGGTATAAAGGTAAATGGAGCAGCGACTTATCAAACTATGCTCATCTTAACGCTGTTGAGCTTCATTCTGGCTTCTTGAACTGTCTGCACTCAAACCGGGAGTATGAAGCCGGTTTGGTGAATTTGATGAAAGAACGATATGAGGTAAATTCTTCTCCCTTGCACATTGATTTATAGCTGAAATACTATTCCAAGTAGCCCCCAAGAGCCGTTCTATGATTGTCAATCATAAACCGGGTCTTTGTAACACTTTAAGCATCCCATCATTAATCCTTGCCAAGGCATGTCTTCATAGATAAAACTCATGTTTGAAAAATTAGATAACATTCTGTAGCATAGCCCCCAAAGGCCGGTTTAACTTGGCAACTTAATCTAGTTTTTATTCCACACCGCCAGTTTAGAACAAACGTACATTAGCCCCCAAGTGTCAAGGATAATGCTTGCATTGTTCTGGAGACTTGCATGGAAGGTAGTATTTGAGAGTAAATAAGCATTAGCCCCCAAGTATGAAGTGGATAACTTGTTATATGCTTTATACTTAGTGCATATATGTTGTTTTGGTGAAGATATCTTCAATGTTGCAGGCTGAACTGAGAAGCAAAGATGCCAAAAACTCTGACTTGCAAGAAAATGTGAAGTCGCAACAAGCCGAGGCTGCAAAAGCCAAAGAGGAGCTGACCCAGGCCCTGGCCGGAATGGAAAAATTGAAAGAATCCTTCAATCAAGATCATGCTGCATGGGAAACCAAAAAAGCCAGTTTGACCAAAAGAGCCGTAGATGCTGAGGAAGCCCTGAAAACGGTGGCTAAAGAACTAGCCGGTTTGAAGCACCAAATCAATGCTATTACCTCTGCTATCTTTGGTAAGTATCTGCTTATGTATGTTGCATCAGTCAATGAATCTAAAACTGACCACGATGTTGAAAAAAATCTTTGGCTGGAACTCGGATCACTCATCTTGGTGTAGATATGCGGATGAAGCTCAAAGCGGCATACATATTGGTTGAGAAGCTATACTCTGGATCTCAGCGAGCCATTAGTACAGCAACTTATAACAAACCGGCGCCAATGTTGATTAAGGAAACCCTTGAGAAGCTGGGCATGTTACCGGCGTGTATTGCCGAGTTGAAAAGAGCTGCTGCAAGAGCCGGAGCATTAACTGCCCTTATTCGAGCCAAGGCCTGGATTCCAGATCTTGAAGCGGAGGATATCATTAAAGGGTATCCAGGCGTGAAATAAGACGGTTCAAACTTTGACAATGATGATCTTCGGTGGTTAACCAAACAGATGCGGCCAGCGGCCAACAAATTAGCTGAAGACACCGATTTGTCCCATTTTCAACCATTTTATGATGCAGAAGGGAAAAGACAGCCGGCCGAGATCCATGAAGTCGAAGAACTTGTGCCTCCGATTCGTAAGCACACTTATGCCCCTGATATTAACCCTTCTGATGTTATCCATGAAGAAGCAGTATTCCAAGCTTTAACCGGAATCGACTGGTCAACGGCT
Source organism: Triticum dicoccoides (assembly GCF_002162155.2). Classification (NCBI taxonomy): domain Eukaryota; kingdom Viridiplantae; phylum Streptophyta; class Magnoliopsida; order Poales; family Poaceae; genus Triticum; species Triticum dicoccoides. Next base: position 699,561,566 of record NC_041388.1, on the reverse strand, counting down.
GATTTCCAGCGGCTGGGGCGGGATGAAGAAGTGCGTACACCAACTGATCCACAACCGTCAAACCATCATGATGAAGAGTCCTGATCCGGTCGCCGGTTTATATGGCTACTATGAAAAACAATGGCCCTGTTGAGCCGTTTAAAGCTTCATTTAATAGGATAGCTGAAACTTTGTTTATCTACCATGCCATCGAGCATGCTTCATAGCCCTCTGTGACAATCTGTGCCGCCCTTCAGGATATATTTTATGCATAGTCTATGATGACTTGCCTTCCTCGGTACAAAAAGCTTAAAAGTGTCTAGCGGTTTACCGCTAAACATGTCATAATATCCAAGAAGTATATAGTACTTGAGCTGAATAATCAAGTGTTTTTACAAAAAATAATGTACAGAACATACCTCATTGAGTGAGCAAACGTGTATGCAGCAAAGGTGTTTAACACCAACCCGATATGTTTGATAATCTCATCTTCATAATGCTGGTCTATCTATTAAACCGAACCGGTATACCTACTGGATTTTCTTCATAACACTGGTGATTTAGTCAAACCATACCGGGTCAGTGACTACCGATTTATAACTGATCATGAGCCAACAGCTGGTGGTTGGAAAGCAAGCCGGATCAAGGATGCCAGTTTATCAAAAAATACTTATGATTCTCAACAAACAAAATTCAAATAGGAAAATATGCGAGGCTTTTTACGAGCTGCCAGGCTCCAAATCGAGGCTTTTCATGGGCTGCCAGTCCTCTGAGTTAAACCATTTAACAAAGCCTTTTTTTGAAACCTGTGACAGTGGGAGAGGCTCCCACTATGATATATTACTTTTCAAAATTTACATAGTACCTTGTACAAGAGATTTACATAGAGCACCCCTTACCACTTTGTGGTTATTAGGGGGGGGGAGAAAAAGCTAGAAAACAAAACTAGTCAGAAGGTAGAGAGTCGATGAGTAGGAAGATGAAATCCTTCATGGTATCTTTCACTCTATACTGAAGTAAGCCAAAATCTATTTTGAATCTAGTTAGCCAGGAATTGTAGGAGGGGCTGATATTTCTGAAAAGCTTGTCATTCCTCTCCTTCCATATACTCCAAGATGCTTGTAGAAAGGCCTCCATGAACATGGGTTTGTGCCAATTACGTTTTGCTGTTTCCAACCATGTCAGTCGAGTGGTATGATGTTCGGGGTTCATCCCAAGTTTTGACCAACAGTACTTGCTGAACGGGCAGTTCAGGATCATGTGGTCCACATCTTCTTCTGTTTGCCCGCAAAGGAGGCAGGTTAGGTCATCTCCCACATTATAGTGTCTTCTCTTGAGCATTTCTCTTGTATTGAGGCGATCTGAGAGGAGAAGCCAACCGAATACTTTTATCATGATTATAACTTTGGATTTCCACAGCCAATGGTATGTCTTGTACGCTTTGACATCCCTGAAGCAGAACTTATACAATCTTCGTGCAGTATATTCTGTAGAGCCCCAGGAATAAGACCAGAAGTCTCTAGTGGTCGGGTCATCATTTAAGACAATATTGGCCACAAGACGCTGGATGTCACAGACTTCTGCATGGGCCTCAATGGAGAGGGGTAGTTGAAACGCCTCATCTAAGGAAGAGATGTGCAGAAAATTTTAGACTGAGACATCCTCATTATTGGCAAACGAAAAGGCCTGCGGGTGTGAGTCTGCTCGGGGCTGATCAAGCCAGAGAACCTTCCACATGAGTATTTTATCACCACGGTTAACCTCAACTTTGGAGACGCCATGATAGATTGGAGTTAGTTTGAGGACATCCCTCCACCAAAAAGAGCCACATGGATCAGAAGCATGCGGAATCTTGTCTGTGTAGTATGTGGACCAAACGAGATCAACCCAGGGGAGGTCATGCTGATTATAGAATTTGTGCAAATATTTCAGGAGAAGAGCGTCACTTTGAAGTTTCAAATTGATGATCCCGAGGCCTCCACTTTCTTTTGGGCGACAAATCCTGTCCCAGGCAACCAAAGAGTTGCATTTCTCTCCCTGCTCCGTCTTTTTTGTCCAAAGACATCTCCGCCGAAGCTTATCCTGTAGTTCCAAGATTTTTGGAGGGAATTTGAGTGTGCATAGAGCAAAGATGATGAGCAAGGTGATGACTGTGTTTAGAAGTGAAAGTTCAATTAACCAATCACCGTTTTAACTATGACAAGTTCAGGGTCTGTAAAAGATTGACTTGTCAAATGTTCGATGGGTCATGCCAGGATTACCTGGATAGGAGTGGCTTACTTGATGAAGGCAGGTTAACCCGGGGTTTTAGGTGAATACACCAGGCTTCCAAGCCCTGGCTTGATAGCCAATTACAAGGGTCCTTTCAAACTCTTTGTTGCTTTGCAAAAAAGAGCCCCCAAGTAACTTTGTGAGTGATACTCAGCGTGTGCCTATGTTTGAGTTTGTACAATGTACAATACTCTCTTTGGCTCCACAAATTTTTCCTTGTGTGGCTGAAATGCCTATCAAGAGGTGTAGCTGTGGTTCAAACATGACCAAGCCCCCTAGTGATTTTCTTTATCTTTATGCAGTTGCTAAATCCGGTTTAACAAAGACTTTGCTTTGCCCGTTAACTTGTAAAAGCACACAGATGATATAAGAAAGGACAGATACCCCACTTATAATGGAGGCTCTGGTGTATTATATGGTATATACACTGTCATAAATATGTACAGGTGAAAAAGCCTATGGATTCAAGTATAGTAAGGCCGAAGGAGAGCTATGTTCCATGGCCGCTTTGTCTCCTCCTCCGATTGACGTGAGTCTTCATGCTCTCGAACATCAATGAGGTAGTAGGATCCGTTGTGCAGATTTTTGCTGACCACAAAGGGTCCTTCCCAAGGGGGGGATAACTTATGCATATCAGTCTGATCCTGGATGAGCCGGAGCACCAAATCACCTTCTTGAAAGGTTCTAGTTTTAACCCGGCGGCTGTGATAACGTCGAAGATCTTGTTGATAAATCGCCGAACGCGCTGCTGCAAGATCCAGCTCTTCATCCAACAGGTCCAGAGAATCCTAACATGCCTTCTCATTATCAGCTTCAACATAAGCTGCCATACGGGGCGAATCGTGACAGATGTCACTAGGAAGAACCGCCTCTGCTCCATAAACCATGAAGAAAGGCGTGTAACCCGTAGACCTATTGGGTGTGGTGTTGATGCTCCATAACACAGAAGGTAGCTCCTCGACCCAACAACGCGGCGTCCGCTTTAGGAACCATAAGCCTTGGTTTCATACCCCACAGAATTTCTTGATTTGCCCTTTCCGCTTGACCATTAGATTGGGGGTGAGCCACTGATGCTAGATCAAGCCGGATGTGCTCACGTTGACAGAATTTTTCCATCTCTCCTTTTGACAAGTTAGTGCCATTATCTGTTATAATGCTATGTGGAAAGCCAAACTGGAATATCACCTTTATGATTAATTGAACCGCTGTGGCTGAATCACACTTGCTGACTGGCTCGGCCTCTACCCATTTAGTGAATTTATCAATTGCTACTAACAGATGGGTCTTCTTGTCCTTGGAGCGCTTGAAGGATCCAACCTTATCCAGACCCAAGTGGCAAACGTCCACATAATTGGAATCATCCGCAACTCTTGAGCCGGAACATGCGCACAGCGGGCAAACTTTTGACATCGATCACATCTTTTGACTAAATTCTCCGCATCAGCATGCGCCGTCAACCAGTAAAAACCGTGGCGAAAAGCTTTAGCAACCAATGACTTTGAATTGGCGTGATGACCGCAATCCCCTTCATGAATTTTCTCGCAAAATCTCACAACCTTGTTGAGGAGAAACGCATCGTTGAATCGCTCCTGAAACACTGTAACGATGTAACTCCCCATTGAGTATGGTCATGGACTTGGAACGCCGGATTATCTGTCGAGCCAACGTTTCCTCAGCTGGTAACTCGCCCCGGTTCATGTAATCCAGATATGGGATCTTCCAATCCGGTATGGCATGCAAAGCTGCCACCAATTGAGCCTCCGGATCTGGAACAGCCAAATCTTCTTTGGTTGGTATTTTGACTGATGGATTGTGCAACACAGCAAGAAAGATATTGGGCGGAACCGGTTTACGTTGGGAACCAAGACGACTTAAAGCGTCCGCCACTTCATTCTTCTGCAGGTCTATATGGTCCACCCTGATAACCTTTAAAGTGACCAGCCACTATGTCCACCTCTCGCCGATATGCAGCCATGAGTGGGTCCTTAGAATCCCAAGTGCCAGACACTTGCTGAGCCGCTAGATCTGAATCGCCGAAGCACTTAACCCGACTCAAATTCATCTCTTTAGCCATCCGAAGACCATGGACTAAAGCATCATATTCAGCTGCATTGTTAGTACAAGGGAACATTAAACAGAGGACATAACAAAACTTATCAGGTCGTGGGGAAGTTAATACGACTCCAGCCCCCGAACCCTCTAGCTGTCTGGACCCATCAAAATGAATAGTCCAATATGTATTATCTGGTTTCTCCTCAAGTGCCTGTAACTCCGTCCAATCATTGATGAAATCTATGAGTGCCTGGGACTTGATCGCCGTGCGGGGTATACATCTGAGCCCGTGGGGTCCAAGCTCAATGGCCCACTTGGCAATCCGGCCAGTTGCCTCTCCGTTTTGAATGATGTCACCCAGAGGAGATGAACTGACTACTGTGATAGGATGGCCCTAAAAATAGTGTTTGAGCTTTCGGCTTGCCATAAACACCCCATACACCAGTTTCTGCCAATGCAGATACCTCTGCTTTGACCCAATGAGCACCTCACTGATATAATAAACCGGCCGTTGAACCGGATATTCTTTGCTAGGCTCTTTGTGCTCTACCACAATGGCTACGCTGACAGCCCGGGAATTAGAAGCCACATATAATAATAAGGGCTCTTTATCGATCGGTGCTGCCAGCACGGGCGGTTCCACAAGCTATTTCTTCAGATCTTCAAACGCCTTATCAGCTACTTCACTCCAGAAAAAGTTATCTGTTTTCTTGAGCATCTGATATAAGGGAATGGCCTTCTCTCCAAGGCGGCTGATAAACTGGCTCAAGGCTGTAATCCGGTCGGCCAGACGTTGGACATTGTTAATACACGCCAGTTTAGACAAGGACGTAATCGCTGCAATCTTTTCTGGATTAGCCTCAATGCCTCTGTTTGAAACCAGAAACCCTAAGAGCTTGCCTGCCGGGACAAAAACACACTTCTCCAGATTGAGCATCATCTTGTAGACCCGGAGATTGTCAAAAGTTTCCTGTAGATCATCTATCGAAGTCTCCTCCTTTCTGGATTTGACCATAATATCATCTACATACGCGTCGACATTGCGCCCAATTTGCTTATGAAGGCAATTCTGAACACATCGCTGGTAAGTTGCCTGGGCACTCTTGAGTCCAAAGGGCATCGAAACATAGCAGAAGGCTCCAAAGGGAGTTATAAAGGCTGTCTTCTCCTGGTCCTTAACTGCCATTTTGATCTGATGATAACCAGAGTAAGCATCCAAAAAACACAAACGGTCACAACTCGCCGTAGCATCAATTATCTGATCAATGCGAGGGAGAGCAAAGGGGTATGCAGGGCAAGCCTCGTTTAAATCTGTGTAGTCCACACACATGCGCCAAGTGCCATTTTTCTTAAGAACCAGTACCGGATTGGCTAACCACTCTGGAAGAAAAACTTCAACAATAAACCAAGCAGCCAACAAACGGGTGACCTCTTCACCTATAGCCTTGCGCCTTTCCTCGTTGAAGCGGTGGAGGAACTGTCGGACCGGTTTGAATTTAGGATCAATGTTGAGTGTGTGCTCAGCGAGTTCTCTCGGTACACCTGGCATGTCAGAAGGTTTCCATGCAAAGATGTCCCAATTCTCACGGATGAACTCGATGAGCGCGCTTTCCTATTTGGGATCCATGTTAGCGCTAATGCTGAACTGTTTGGATGAATCGCCAGGGACAAAGTCAACCATCTTAGTGTCTGTAGCTGATTTGAACTTCAATGCTGGATCATGTTCCGTGGTTGGCTTTTTTAAGGAGGTCATGTCTGCCAGATCAACTTGCTCCTTATAGAATGTTAACTCCTCCGTGGCACAAACCGACTCAGCATAAGCCGCATCGCCTTCTTCACACTCCAAAGCAATCTTTCTACTTCCATGTACTGTGATAGTCCCCTTATGACCTGGCATTTTAAGCTGCAGGTAAACATAACATGGCCTTGCCATAAACTTAGCATAGACCGGCCACCCAAACAGAGCGTGGTATGGACTTTTGATCATCACCACCTCAAATGTCACTATTTCTGACCGTGAATCATAGTCATCTCCAAAAGCTACCTCCAAAGCTATCTTACCAACAGGATATGCAGACACACCAGGCACCACACCATGAAATACCGTATTCGACGGTTTAAGATCCTTATCTGTCAACCCCATACGGCGGAATGTATCATAATACAAAATATTGATACTACTTCCCCCATCCATGAGCACTTTAGGGAACTTGTATCCCCCAACTTGAGGGGCTACCACCAAGGCCAAATGACCTGGATTATCAACCCAGGGCGGGTGATCCTCTCTGCTCCACAAAATAGGTTGCTCCGACCAGCGTAAATACTGAGGTACTGCCGGCTCAACAGAGTTGACTACCCTTTTGTGAAGCTTCTGATCATGTTTGCACAAACTGGTAGTGCAGACATGATATTGCCCGCTGTTCAGCTGTTTAGGATTGCTCTGATAACCCGACTGCTGCTGCTGCTGACTCCCTTGATGGTTGTAACCTTCCTGGTTGCCTTGGTGTCCTTGATTGACATGTCCGGTTTGATTGCCTGGAAACCCTGAACCGGAACCACCGCCTTCGTAACCCGGCCCGTGGAAACCTCCTCCCGAACCGCCGGGCGGGCCGTTGTCATATTGGAATTCTTGAAATCCCGCATGATATAACAATCTTTCCAGAGATGTGATGCCGGTTTCTCCTTTGATCCATGCTTTGGACAGGGCTGATTTAACAAACGCTCCAAATTGTTGCCTGGACCTCCACCCCTCTGGGCTACTTGCCTTTATGGCGCTGGCCATTCTCCTGTGCGTTGGTATTTGCGACAAAGTCCAAACCACTGTCGGCCTTGCGCTTACCAGTGTGTTCATGGCCTACCGGATTGTGTTGCTGGCCTTTGGCATTGCCAGTCTTCTTACCCTTCTCTGGTTTGTCCTCCTCTGAATCCAGATCCTTGGTATTATCTGAATCGGCGTATTTAACCAAAGCAACCATGAGTGTTCACATGTCGTTGCAGTGATGTTTGAGCCTTCCCAACTTCTGTTTCAACGGTTTGAAACGACAATTACCCTCTAACGTTAACACTGTGGTGTCTGCATTTATACGATCTGACGAATGCAAAATCGCCGAGACCCGTTTGACCCAATGGGTCATGGAATCCCCTTCCTCTTGGACACAAGCGGCCAGATCTACAATTGACATCAGCTGCTTACACGTATCCTTGAAGTTATGGATAAACCGGTGCTTCAATTCGGCCCATGATCCAATAGAGTTGGTCGGCAAGCTCTTCAACCAAGTGCGAGCTGTTCCTTCCAACATCATGGTGAAATATTTAGCACACACCGCCTCATCCACATCTAACATCTCCATTGCCATCTCATAGCTCTCCACCCACGCCTCTGGCTGCAAATTGGCGGTATAATTTGGTACCTTATGAGGTCCCTTGAAATCCTTGGGTAGTCGCACATTATGCAAAGCAGGAGATAAACACGGTACCCCTAAGGAACTGAACATTGCCCCTGGCTCCACGGAGGCAGTGGGGTGAACCAGAGTATGCTGTCATGCCTCGTGTCGAGCTGTCAACTCGGCCTCTCGACGTGCGCGGCCATGATCCACAACATCTTGCGCATTAGCACCTCCACCAGCCGGGTTGTTCCCTCGTGGCGAATTTCAGCGGCGTGCACTACTGGACACGGCCGGTTCGTCTTCCACATGTCTGCTATAACTCCAGCTTGGGCGGGGAGTGGAGTGAATCCTCTCACGGCTATGTGAATATGCTTGCTGTTGATTTAGTGTTGTCTGAAGGAGATCCCTGGCCCGACGTGTTTCCACTGCAACTGGTGACTCGCCGTCGGTTGGGAGGGCCGCCAGGCGTGACGCAGTGGCCACAATGTTGTCCAAGGGGTTGGAATAATGCCCGAGCAGCGTTGATGGTACAACATTGTTCCGGCGAGGCAGGTCCGTCGTGCGCGGTTGAACCGGCGCTCCTGCTCCCAGCGCCCCCGCCTGGTTTAGTGTGGGTTGGTTACCAGCTCCTGCACCCGGCGTGTTTAAAAGATTCTGCGTCTCATAAACCGATGGGAGATGTGATCGGTACCTTCTTCTCATGACTTCCTCTGAAGCATTCTGATCCAGTCTAATCCAGTAAGCCTGTGCTTCCAACTCGGCCCGCTCCATAGCCATCCTGGCGTTCTCTGCTGCCAGGTCCACCTTGGCCTGGGCTATCTGATCTTTCACCTTTGCAATCTCCGCATCATGCTGATCCCTGGCTGTTGCGCCTACCTCCGCGGACATCAATGTTGCCAGAGCATCGAACAAATCAGATAAGACTTGGGCCGGGGGTGGCGCTGAGCTTCCTGCCCCTGCTGGTGTGGCCGTTGTTGAACCAGAGAGCATTGCTGCGGCGCTAGATGAATGAGGCGCCGATTGTGTGCCGACCATGAAGATGGCGGCCCGGTTTGGCAGATCGGCGGAATCCGGAATACTGTTGCCCTCGGATCCTTCCTCAATCCGGCCGTCCTGGAACTGGTAAAGCGATTCGGTTTCTCCAGAAGACTCGTCATCAGAGCAGACTACAGTTTCTCCTTCGGACACCGGTCCGTCCTCGTGCCCTGATCCATGGACGACACCTACGAAAACATGCCTTGCCTCGGGCTGAACCGGCGAAGGGCTTGCACACCGGGCCGCTTCGATGATGTCGGTGCAGATGTCCGGCTCGGGGGCCGGTTCGCCGATCTTGCCGATGAAGACGTGAATCCCACCAAAGGGGACCCGGTACCCGTATTCGATTGAATCAGCCTCGGGACCCCATCCTGCGTTGTCAATGTAGAGCTTGTCGCGGCAAATCTTCATCATCCGGCCCACAGCGTATCCCTTAAGTCCATCGAAGCTGCCCTTCAAGAACTCGAAACCATAGTGTGATTGCCCCATGGTGGGCGCCAACTGTCGTGGGTTTGTCACGGTAGATGTCCTCGTGAAAGGACTTAGTTGTGGAGCCATCGCGACGGGTTAGCTTAAAGGGGTTAAACCAGACAAGGGGACACGGGAGTTTATACTAGTTCGGCCCCTTCGATGAAGGTAAAAGCCTACATCTAGTTGTGATTGGTATTGCTAGGGTTTCGAAGGCCAGGGAGCGAATCCGCTTTGTCTGGCTTTCGAGTTGTTGTTGTCTGTGCCTAAACCGCGGCCAGGTCGTCCCTTTATATACATAGGTTAAAGAGTCCCGAAGCCAGTTTATAAACGTATCCGGTTCAGCCTCTCTCTTTCTATCTTACTATACAAGTCACATGACTAGGCCGGTTTACATTTACATACTGTAAAACTCGCCTTTGGGCCCTCCGTAAAGCGCTAGCATCTTTACATCTTCAAGGGCTTCTAATCTTCAAAGAGTCAACCCGGCTACATAAGGCCGATTTACCTCTAGTAGTAATATCCCCAACAAAGGCCGAGCTCTTCCTTGGACCCTTTGAGGTCCTGCTTCAGTGCGGCGACCTCCGCAGTCAGTGCGGCAGAGGCCAGCAGCGAAGCCTGCATACGCATATAGACAAACTTATATTAGACTCCTACGATATTGTTTGATCCTCTGTTCGGCTTTTCTTTGTGAACACCGAACAGAGCATCAGGGGCTACTGTCTATGCGGTAATATTTTTCCTATATTTCAAAAACTTACCTCAAAGCCTGTTAGAAGGCTGGCACAGGCTTCAGTCAGTCCGCTCTTGGCGGACTGAACCTTTTGGACCACCGCACTCATAATAGTGAGGTGCTCTTCATCGATGGAAGCGCTGCGAAGCGCTCCCAGCAGATTGTCCGATGCCTCTGGATGGACAAAGGTCATCGACACAGGCGTCTTGCCCCTCTTGGAAGGAGGCCGCCCGCCCGAGTCTGGAACCACTGGAGGTTCCGGCGCGGAGTTCGGCTGAGGTCCGAGGAGCCCTCAGGAGCCTTGCTCCTTCTGCTCCCGGAGACCGGAAGTTCTCATTAAGGCGCCTCCGGGACTGTCTCCCCTCGACCCGGTGCCTCTTGAGACAACACCTCGGCGTTGTCTATAGGGCAAGGGGAGGTGGCGGTCGGAAGTGGATCGCTATCCATATCCGACGAGCCCAGGGAGCCGTCCGACGAGGATACGTCGATATGGATTTGGGGCGGTCTGCATAATCATAATTCGGTGTTAGGAGAAGCAGTGCGACAAAGATATGCTATGAGTTACTCTGGTATCCGAATACTTACGATTTCGCTAGGGGCTTGGCCCTAAGCAGCCACTCGTCCTCGCCTTCGGCGATGGTGGTGGAGTAGTCCGGAAGGAGAGTCCTTCCCTTCTTTGACCCTCTGCCCCTAGTGGGGGCGGCCTTCCTTTTCTTGTCTCCCCCGACTGAAGGGGGGCATCTTCATCTTCCTCCTCATCTTCGAGGGAGGAGTGCGTCGCAGAGTTATCGGACGATGAGTCCGATAACACCTAGCGTCGGGAACTCTTTCGGGTTCCCTTGGCCTTTTTGGTCTTCTCCGGCACCTTGTAAGGAGATGGAGTCAGCATCTCCGTCAAGAGAGCGTCCGCAGTTTCTTCGGGCAAAGGGGCCGGACAGATAATCTGCCCCGACGTCTCCACCCAGTCCTGTCAAAGGCATGGAGCTCAGACCCCGCATATGGTTAAGCTGGGGGAAATATATATCCTACCAGATGTATGGAACTCACCGAATGCGCTCGGCGCTTCGCGCTTAACCCGCGGTCCTCGGTGAGAGAGGGAGGGACCTCTGCGCCCTTGAACAGCACCTTTCCAGATGTCCTTGTGCGTCGTGTCGAAGAGCTCGCTCAGAGTCTGGTGCTGGGCCGGGTCGAACTCCCACAAGTTGAAGTCCCGTTGTTGGCATGGGAGGATCCGACGGACGAGAATGACCTGGACTATGTTGACAAGCTTGAGCTTCTTGCTTGCCATGTTCAGGATACATTTCTGGAGTCCATCCAGCTCCACCGATGAACCCCATGACAAGCCCTTCTCTTTCCAGGAAGTGAGCCGTGTGGGGAATCCGGATCAAAGCTTGGGGGAAGCCACCCATTTGGTGTCGCGTGGCTCAGTGATGTAGAACCACACCGATTGCCACCCCTTTATGGTCTCCACGAAGGAGCCTTCAAGCCATATAACGTTGGGCATCTTGCCCACCATGACTCTGCCGCATTCTTCTTGTTGGCCGCCCACCACCTTCGGCTTGACATTGAAGGTCTTTAACCACAGGCCAAAGTGGGGCCGGATGCGGAGGAAAGCCTCACAGACGAGAATGAACGCCGAAATGTTGAGGATGAAGTTCAGGGCCAGATCATGAAAGTCCAGCCCGTAGTAGAACATGAGACCATGGATGAATGGATGGAGGGGAACCCCAGTCCACGGAGGAAGTGGTGGAGGAAAACTACCCTCTCATGAGGTTCAGGGGTAGGAACGATATGCCCCGCAGCAGGAAGCCGATGCGCTATATTCGCGGCCAAGTATCCGGCTCCGTGCAGCTTCTTGATGTGTCCCTCCATCATGGAGGAAGCCATCCATTTGCTTCCTGCTCCGGACATGATTGGAGAAGGTTGAGGGGAAGGATGTGGGCTTGGGCGTTGGAGCTCGAGTGCGCAAGAGTGGATGAGCCAGGAGGAAGAAGGCATGGGTAGAAAAAGGTTAAACATTGTCCCTTTATAAGGGCGGCCGAAACTATGCGCCCCCACTAGCCTGGTAAAACTCGCTTATCCCCCAAGCACCGTAATCAATGGCGCGGTTGGATTACTCACGCCCGTATTGATGAGAATCCCATAATAAGGGGAACACGATCTCTGCTTTGACAAGATGTGTCAAGAAAGTTCCTCGTGTTATGTGCGGGGCTAGTTAAACTAAACGGTTCGAATAATTACCGGGCCATGGCATAATGTCATGTTGCCAAAACGTGTCATCAGATTAGATTTGTGGAAATATTATTCTCTCTACGGTGGTATGTGGAACTTATTTTGCAGGGTCGGACACTATCCTTGTATTCAAATTCTTCCGTGATGTATTCAGAGGAGGAACCCGCTTTGCAATGCCGAAGACAATACTGCGTGCCGGACTCATCGTCACTGAAGCCTGGTTCAGGGGCTACTGAGGGAGTCCTAGATTAGGGAGTCTCCGGACAGCCGGACTATATCCTTTTGCCAGACTATTAGACTATGAAGATACAAGATTGAAGACTTCATCTCGTGTCCGGATGGGTCTCTACTTGGCGTGGAAGGCAAGCTAGGCAGTACGGATATGGATATCTCCTCCTTTGTAACCGACCTTGTGTAACCCTAGCCCCCTCCGGTGTCTATATAAACCGGAGGGTTTTAGTTCGTAGGACATACATACAATCATACCATAGGCTAGCTTTTAGGGTTTAGCCTCTCCGATCTCATGGTAGATCAACTCTTGTAATACTCATATCATCAAGTATAAATCAAGCAGGACGTAGGGTTTTACCTCCATCAAGAGGGCTCGAACCTGTGTAAAACATCGTGTCCCTTGTCTCCTATTACCATCCGCCTAGACGTACAGTTTGGGACCCCCTACCCGAGATCCGCCGGTTTTGACACCGACACCCGGCCTTTACTTCCAAGTCGTTTTAGCCGGCCCATCGCCCCACATCTAGGACATGGCATTATTGGGGCATTTTATCCAAACGGAGATCGTGCCTCCCTTTTTCAGGGGATTCCTGTCGACCCGAACATGGGTAACCCAACCGTCGCTTGGGTACAATTCCTTGGAAATGAGCAAGTTTTTGAGGCACAAGAGGAGACGTTTGATATTTGCAGCCTTTATATAGGGGTACAGACCTGTCTTTTTCTTCCACGCTTGCCTCTCCCTCAACTCCTGCTACCCCGAGCTCCAACTCCCGGGCTTCCGTCGCCACCATCCCCAATCATGTCCGGATCTAGCCGTCAAGGCCGGTGGGTACCCTCTTCTGTCATGGAGGAAGACAATGCAAAGCTTCGGGCAACGCGGTACCTGACCGCTGAAATCCATCATCGGCTTCCCGCCTAGGGGCAGGTCATTCCCACCCCTAGATCCAGCGAGAGGGTCGTGTTTGTGTCCCACTTCTTCCGCGGGTTGGGATTTGCACCTAAGCCCTTCGTCTGAGGGCTCATGTATTATTACGGGCTAGACTTCCACGATTTGGCCCTGGACTCTATTCTTCTTATCTCGATGTTTATCGTCACATGTGAAGCCCTCCTCCGGACTCCTCCGCACTTCGGCTTGTGGCTCAAGAGCTTCGATGTGAAGCCGCAAGTGGTAGAGGGGGAGCAGGCCGAGTGTGGCTGCGCTGCAGTAAGCAAGCTGGGTAGCGTTGTTTGGCTGAAAGGATCCTTCGCCAAATCTTCTGATCTGTGGCAGTAGGGGTGATTCTATATCACCGAGCCCTGCAGCTCCAAGTGGGCGACCACGCCCATATTTCGACCCGGCCCTGCAACTCAACTTGCATCGTGGATTACTAAGGGGCTAGATTGGGGATCAACGAATGATGTGCAAATTCTGCAAACTCGCATCCGGAACCTTATTGAGAGGGACATCGACATAGCCAACGTCATTCATATAATGCTAGTTCGTCGGATCCTGCCATGCCAGCAACGGCCTCTCCACCTATGGGAGTTCAATCCAGAAGGGCTGCAGACTCTTCAGAACTTCTTCGACACAATGCATGAAGGAATGTGGAGATTAGTCTTTGGAAAATGAAGGCAATGGCTGGACACCGCCAGAGATGTCGGCCTAGACTGCAAGCATCCGGACACACCGGTAAGTACACGTTTACCGAATACCTTACAGTCAGATATCCAGTGGCAAGAACCATTGGTATCATCCTTTTTCAGGGATGGATAAAGAAGGTGCAGTTTATTAGATGTCTGGCTCCCCTTCCCGAAGACTCAGCTACTCTTGTGTTAACAAGGATGCTGGCCTTGCCGCCGTACCAGGCATCAGTAGGGGAGGGCGAGAAGACCCAAGACGACCTTGGTCCTGGAGGCAAGTCGGACACTGAGTCCAAAGAAATCGACCTTTCCTCGCCCCAAGATGGAGGCAGGAAAGGACCCAGTTTTCCTTCTCCAAACAGGAGAAAAAGGGCCACCTCCAAAGATGAGGAGGGGAGGTCTTTCAATAAGGGCAAGATGCCACCGTCGACCAGCTCGGGCTTGGAATACGATGCCGTTGAGCAGCTCCAACAAGGGGACAACCCCACGGCCGAACTGTAAGAGAATCCAGAGTGCCTTGATAGCATCCTGTTGCATTGCTGTTACCATAACGCATTCATGCATTTTTACAGGTCGGCACACTGTTTTTCTGGGCGATCCTCTTCTTCGGGGAGTCTTCTTCCAGAGATGATGGCAAGCGAGATGCCTCCTCCAACCTCCTCGCCCATCAAGGCAGATGACTCTGAAGTGTCATCATGGAGGGTCCCTTTAGACCTGGGGACAGAAGAGGCGGTACCCCAAGGTGGGCCTCCAACCATCTGGGATTCCGGGGATGATGGTAACAAGGCCCCCAGACTGTCTGGTTCATAGCTGACAGTGATTTTGGAGGCAGATGAGAAGATTCCTTCAAAGGATGATCGTGCTGTTGGAGCAGTTTCCGGAAACCCAGAGACTCCGAATAGGTTGCGAGACATGTTGCGGAAAGCATCCGTCTCAGGGAATAGCGTACCTTGATGGGTACAGTGATTGAGAAGATTTTGTCCGTGAAGAGCGGATTAAATGAAGCCTTCATGAACCTACTGAAGGGCTTCGAGGTTTGTAACATAACGTTTTCAGCTATGTGTCATTTGTGAAGATACGTCTGTGTATAGGTAGTAGCCCCTGATACTCGGGTTGGGTTCCATTGGGAAGCAAAACGAAGGATCGAAAAAGGTTCGTTTGAGGACTAACCTGATAAACCTTGAACGCAGGCTGCTTCCCCTTTGGCCACTTACCGGACTATGGAGATTGCCGATTTGCAGCGGAAGCTTGATGTGGAAGGGGATGATCTTGCTTTAATCAATATGCGTCTTGACGAGTCGCAAGGTATGTATTCGGTGCAATCCTCATAAATTTTTGTAGTGTAAGCATAACGCTGAAATTTGGCTGCAGATAGTGCTGCCGCCATTGAAGTTCTTCGAGCGGAGCAGGCCTGGGCCAAGGAGTAGGCCCGGCGTAGCAACACTGCTGCCAAAAAGGCATCGGCTGAATTAGAAGCCGAACGAGTGGCACGGCGCCAAGATGAGGAGAAGATATCCAAGGTGATGCTCGAGCTGGAGAATGCTACCGGTCGCCGTGAAATTATGTAGAAGAAGAATGAAGCCTTAACGGCTGATTTAGAGAAGGCCTTACAAGAGGCAAGAGGAGCGCGGTTGGAATGCAGAGCTTCCCGTGAGGAGGTTCGACATGCGAGGGAGATTGCGGCTATAAAGCCCTTTCTGCTACAAACCAAGTTCGGCGACCCGAACTATGCCCAACTCAACCAAGTATGGAGTTCTTCGGACGAGTTCTTGCATTTGCCGAAGAGTTCTGCCGACGCGGCAAAATATTACCAAGAGCGGGATGGATATGCAACGGAGAAGCTTTTTTGGTCGCAGTTCGGCACGTCAAAGCGCCCTTTGTTTCTTAATGAACATATGTCCAAGTGGGCCGAACTTCATAGGATGTCCGGCGATGCCATGAAGGACGTCGTAGTCTGGTTGTGGCCAACCGAGCCTGTTCCGAATAGCTATTTTGGTTTAGTGCAAAGGATTGATGACGCGGTGTCGCGTATCGATGCAGTGAAGCGGTCTACGTGCATTGAGGGTGCATGGATGGCTTTTGCCCGAGTCAGGACGTTCTGGGGGAAGATGAAGGCCATCTATGTTGCGACGAAGGGTCCACCCAAAGGCAAGGACCGTCCGGAACCCGAGCATTATTTTGAAGACGTCCTAGAGGCCGCCCGCTTTGTAGAGGGTCAGTGCTCAAAAGACATAATGTTCGAGTGAGGTGTATGAAAATTGTAAAAAAAATTGTAGTTAATCTATTTTTGTTTTGCTTGAAAGCTTGAATTCCTCCTGTGCGGCCGTTTTGATATAATCTGAAAGTTTTCCAGTCGTTGGCTTCAGCCCCCTCGTAGGAAGTACGGGGGTGTTCGGAAAAGCATTTAATCACTCTTTATCCAACGTCTTCGTCCATGAAGGAGGTGATAATGTGGCGAACCAGGCAATCGGACTATAGGGCGTTAACACTTTCACTTAGCCATAGGAGTTTTATGGCGGAGCTACGACATAGCCCCTGGTATGTATGCGGCATATGCTACCTTACATATTTGACCTGAAAAAGATCCCTCGTGTGACACGGAGAATCACTAAATATTCTGATAAGTCGTCAAGTGGTTGACCAGCTCATGCCACATCATGACAGTCTGTTTTCGGCTTTCTCTACTGAGGTGCTCGTCCGGTTTATACGAGGGCACAATCGCAGTAGTTCTCCCTTTACTACCCTAGACGATAGAGCAGAACGTAGGGTAGCAAGCACAGGAGCCGGGAAATCCAACTATTGACCCAAGACAATGATTAGGAGCTCAAGCATATAAGGCCAAACTTGCGATGCCAAAGTGTGCTATAGAGCTTTTCGGACCTTTACTGGCAACTCATTTGTTCCCACACCGAGCCCCTGGCAAGTTAGGCCAAGGTATTTTTGTGAAATAACCGTAGGAGCCATATTTGTCGAGAAAACCATACAGATGACTAACTCGGATATTGTTTACTGGTAACTGAGTGATATGCCGATGATTACTTATGATATATGTATATAGAAGCCATCCCCCTGGCTATATGACATGCTCGGGGTTGTAGGCGGAGGAACAGGCATTGTACAGGCTCAAAAAATAGAGAGTGCGGTCTACAAAAAGTTATTTTGGACCTCCTGTCGCACGTCTGCGCCGCCAATCCTCGGTGGGGGGAGTCCTTGATGGACATAGCCCCTTAGGTGAGTGTACGCATCTGGACTCCGATAGAGCCGGTTTCCGATTTTTATCCTGTTCGTCACCTGTTTTTTTAAAGGATATCAAAAGAGGAAATAAAAAAAGAAAGTAAATAGCTATACATAGAAAAAGGTTATTGGAGTGCTCGCAGGCATGTCCGTATTGTGCTTCCACCGATGCCCATGGTATCTTGAGTGCGTAATGATGTACGTGTGGTACAAACTTGGTAGGTGTACGGAGTGGGCGGCGGAAGCCGGGTTGCTATTGCCGTTCTAGGGGTAGTTGATCCTCGAGTGGAGACTGCTTCAGACCCCCGGTTTTTCATTGGTGAACCTTCCCGTCATCCCTGTCGCTTAGCAACTTCCTTCCCCTATGTTGTGCATTGAGCTTGCCGGCCTGTTTAAAGACCCAGCAGTTTTTGTTGGTGTGATTGGCTGGTTTATCGGGGTGGCCATGAATCTGGCAGGGTCGGTCCAAAATTATGTCCAGGTTGGATGGTTCATCTCGGTTCTCCTTGGATGGCATCTTCCGCTGACTGGGCTTGGGGTTGCTGAATCCGGCGTTGACCGCTGTGTTGCCTGATCTTTCATTGTTAGTGTGACTGTTGTTTTTGCTTCCCCGTGGCTTGCCATTGGCGTCTTGGATTTCGGAGGTGCCGTGGTTGCTGGTGCTATTGCTTCTATATATGAGCGAGCCAGCTGTCTTCTCCCGCGCAAAAGGGAGTCATCAGAGCAGTGAGATTTGTCATGGATTAGGTCCTTCTTCACCGAGGTAGAGTGCAAGCCATTCATCCCGGACGCTGTGTCTGAAAGCCGCGAGGGCTTCCGCATCCGGGTAGTCGATGATTTGGTTCTTTTTGACTAAGAACCGGGTCCATAGCTCCCTGGCTGATTCGTCGGGATGTTGGACAATGTGACTTAGGTCATCGGCATCCGGTGGCCGGACATGTGTTCCTTGGAAGTTATCGAGGAAAGCCTCTTCCAAGTCCTTCCAGATACCTATGGAATTTTCAGGCAAGCTGTTGAACCAGTACCGAGCTGGTCCTTTTAGTTTTAGTGGGAGGTATTTAATGGCATGGAGGTCCTCTCCACGGGCCATATGGATGTGTAGGATGAAATCTTCTATCCATACCGCGGGATCGGTTGTCCCGTCATATGATTCAATATTGACGGGTTTGAATCATTTGGGAAATTCATGATCCATTACCTCGTCCGTGAAGCAAAACAGGTGTGCGGCGCCTCTATGTTGGGCCACACTGTGGCGTAATTCCAAAGGTGTCCCATTGCGGTTTTCGGCCTGGTCACGGCGACGTGTGACACGTCCGAATAGGTAGCCATCGTCGCGTGTCGAAGCATGTTTTTGTGATCCGTAGATCGGTCTTGCGCTTCCTGGTCTATTGTTCTAGTCCCTCTGTAGGTTGTCTGGGTAATCCTGGCCTGCGTTGTTCTTGCCTTTATGGCGAGGTGGGGTAGTCTGGTGTTCGGCTTGGTATGGGCTCCGACGGCCTATCATTGGACTGGTAGAGCAATCTGTGCTTTGGGTAGCTTTTGGCTGGGCCACTGAGGGCGTATTCTTCGGCGACCAGGACTTCGGTCCATCTGTCGTTGAGTAGGTCTTGGTCAGCTTGAAGCTGCTGCTGCTTCTTTTTCAGGCTCCTTGCCGTAGCTATCAGCCTGGGCTTAAAGCGCTCTTGTTCAAGGGGCTCTTCGGGTACGATGAAGTCTTTGTCGCCGAGGCTTTCCTGATCTTCAGAGAGCGGAAGGTAGTTGTCGTCTTCCGATCCGTCGCTGTGGAGGCCCTATTTCTCGGGGCTGTCTTGCCCATTTTCCTGTTCCTCCTGATCGAACGTTGCTCCCATAGGGTCTTCATTGCTTTTGGCGCCGTCCGAAGTACTATTTTCTCCAGTGCCATTGTTGCTGCGGTGTGGCTTGGGGCGCTGAAACTTAGACTATGACTCAGGAGTTTTAACTAGGTCTCCCTTGTCTCTATCGCGAAGCTTTTTAAGTGTATCAATCATGTACACGTATTGTAAAGGGGTGGCCATTTTGCGCCTGATGACTGGCGGATCTTGGCCTTCTCCTTATCTGCATCGTTGTCTGGGCCATCAATGTCTGCGGAGACAGGAAGCAAAATTATCCGTCATCAGCCCCTAGTTCGAACCGGACATAGTTTGGCTGCGAGCCTCCCGTGAATGACAGGTTCCCTAAAGGGTTTAGCACATCAGCCAAAGGTGAGTGCTGAAAGACGTCTGCGGCACTGAATTCGAAGATCGATAACCGATCTAGCTCAGTGTCCGCAAGCGTATATGGCCCAGAATTTATAGCCGGAGACGAATCCGGAGTTCCACTAATGCAGATATCATGGGGTGCCGAGTATGTGTGTGGCTCCAACATCGCGGACTCTGTGGCTTCAGATGGCACGATCTACTCTGGTTCTAAGGCCGTTACAGCAATAGGGACCATCTCCTAGATGTGATCCGATGACATATTTAAGTCATGTTCCTCGGAGCGAAGCGGAACGATCGCCGCGGTCTCGAATCCATTGAAGATCAAGTCTCCACGGATATCGGCAATGTAGTTCAGGTTCCCAAATATGACCTGGTGGCCAGGGGCGTAGCTATCGATCTGCTCCTAATGGCTGAGCGAGTTGGCCCGCAGTACCAAGCCGCCGAACACGAAAATCTATCCGGGGAGGAATGTTTCTCCTTGGATAGCGTCTCTATAGATGATTGAAGGGGCCATCGACCCTTCGTCGACGGCACAGTGGAACTCTCAATGAAAGCACCAATGTCGGTGTCAAAACCGGCAGATCTCAGGTAGGGGGTCCCGAACCGTGCGTCTAGGATCGATGGTAACAGGAGACAGGGGACACAATGTTTACCCAGGTTCGCGCCCTCTCTATGGAGGTAATACCCTACATCCTGCTTGATTGATATTGATGAATATGGGTGTTACAAGAGTTCATCTACCATGAGATCGTGATGGCTAAACCCTAAAAGCCTAGCCTCTAGGACTATGGTAATGAATGTGTCCTTTCCGGACTATCCCCTCCGGTTTATATAGACACCGGGGGGATCTAGGGTTTACATAGAGTCGGTTACATAAGAAGGAATCTTCATAGTCGGCCGCCAAGCTTGCCTTCCACGCCAAGGAGAGTCCAATCCGGACACATGTATGGTCTTCGGTCTTCATGTCTTCACAACCCATCAATCCGGACCAATAGATAACAGGTCGGACACCCGAGGACCACTTAGTCCAGGACTCCCTCACTCCCCCCTTGGGGCGCCGTCCTTGGCCGGCCGCCTCTCCCCCTTTGCTCCATTATATACGGGGGCAGGGGGCACCTCTAGACACACAAGTTGATCATTGATCTCTCCCAGCCGTGTGCGGTGCCCCCTCCACCATAATCCACCTCAGTCATACTGTAGCGGTGCTTAGGCGAAGCCCTGCAATAGTGGCTTCATCAACATCGTCACCACGCCGCCATGCTAACGAAACTATCTCTCGAGATCTACTGGATCATGAGTTCGCGGGACTTCACCGAGCTGAATGTGTGCTGAACGCGGAGGTGCTGTACGTTCGGTACTGAGGATCGGTCGACCATGAAGACGTACGACTACATCAACCGTGTTGTCATAACGCTTCCTCTTAACAGTCTACAAGGGTATGTGGACGACTCTCCCCTCTCGTTGCTATGCATCACCATGATCTAGCGTGTGCATAGGAATTTTTTTGAAATTACTACGTTCCCCAACACCCGACGCGCCGATCTTGCCGATGAAAATGTGAATTCCGCCAAAGGGGACCTGTCTCAGCGCCCCAGCCCGCGTTGTCGATGTAGAGCTTTCCGCGATGACTCTTGGTCACCCTGCCCACGGCGTATCCCTTGATCCCTTTGAAGCTGCCCTCGAAGAACTTGAAACCATCGTGCGATAGCCCCATGGTGGGTGCCAACTATCGTGGGATTGTCACGGCAGATGTCCTAGTGTGAGGACTTAGTCGTGGAGCCATCAAAGCAAGATTAGCTTAAAGGGCTTAACACGAGACAAAGAACACAGGGAGTTTATACTGGTTCGGCCCCTTGTGGTGAAAGTAAAGGCCTAATCCAGTTGAGGTGGTATTACTTATGTCTCGATTACTAGGGAGCAAATACGCTTGACCTAGCTTTCGATCTCTTCTTTCTTGCCCCTAACTCGCCGCTGGGTCGTGGCTTTATATATTGAGGTTGACGCACGGTGGCTTACAGAGTCCCGGCCGGCTCATAAACGTGTCCGGCCTGGTGACTTAACTACAATTGCCTTATCATACAAGTTGTACACATATGGCGGTTTACACCTACGGGCCATAAGCCACCCTTGGGCCTTGGGCCCTTCATAAATTATCCTCATCAACCGCCATCTTCAATTCCTTCCCGGTCTGTCTCTTATGAGTCGCCATGAATATAACCCGGCCCCTCTTGGGCGGGTTAACTCAATAACTATATCCCCAATAGGTCTGATCCAAAGTATTAGGTACATTATATGTATGTGATCAGATCACATGTTGAACTCCTATTTACGCATGTGCCTCACAAATCTATCTTCTTGTAGGTGAACTGTTCAAAGAACAAGGCCAACCGTACGAAAGTGAAATTTCAACAGACGACAGGATCTCATAGCTATATTGCACACTACGAGGCTCTTGTAATTAGCTGTTGTTTCACTCTTTCCACTGTACCATATTATCAGATCTATATTGAATTGCTCCAAATGCATAGGAAAGCCCACGAGGACGAAAAAGTACCTGAACCAAATGATGTGGAAATCTTCAAGGACTGTCACACCAGCAAGACGGAGGGCATGACTACATCAGTCAAAGCTGCTGTTGTAAGTCCTTAATCCTCATGCCTTTTAACTACTACTTACTCTGACTTGTGAATTGAACTACATGGTTTGCAGCCAATGTCTATTACTCTTTTCAATTTTATACACAATTGTCTTAGCGTATCATTACACCTTACAGGGTTGAAAAGAGAGGAGTGATGTTCCTTTGATCTTGATTTGTAATCTAGTTTCGTGCTGGACTTGCCCACACAACGTTACAATTGCATCTTTGTCTGTTCTTAGTTGTTTTGTGATATGAATGATGTCATGCTATGCTTACCGTATTATAAAGTTTGTCTCGTTATCCTTAGTTGTGAATACAATGAAGAAATAGACAATACATTAGCCATGGTACATGGTCATATGCTTAGAGCCTGGTTTTATTATGTACTTTGCAATAAAATACAACTAATATTTTACCAGAATAATTTATGTATACAGACCAAAGTTCTTTTGTTTGGTTTTTCTACCTCAATTTTTTAGCAAGCTATGGAAAAAATGGTGGAACCGCCACCTTCTGAAGGTGACGAGGCAACTATAACCGCAATGTCACCTCTTGTTGTAGTGGGTCAGTACATGTCCACTAACAGTGCCAAAAGCATGTTCCTGTGTAATACTGGGTTGGTTGTTAAGGCAATCTCATCCAAACTGCCTCATGATCAAGATATGCAAGCTCAAAACAATGTTACATCTGCGCTCCAAACACAAGTCCATTCCCTAAGAAAGAGCCTTTGTGAAAGAAGGACAACCATTGTTCGATGTCGTCAAGATATGCATGGTTTTGAAACCAGACTATCAGACATTTGCTATGTTGTTCAGGAGACTAGGAGAAATGAAGGCAAAGGTTTTGGTGGTCCATCGGATAATACATCATGAAAACGTAACAATCAGGTCAAATGAATAGATCTTCTGAACTTCTGGTGCTGCATTTATTTGCCAGACTGTTAACTTTTATGCCAACCTTCCTTTTATTTTATGGTTGTAATTTGTTTTGTTGCGATTCAAAATTTGTTCTTAACATGCAGCCACGTGCTGAAGAAAACAGCAAGCCATTTTTTTATAGTGTAGGGTGTTCCCTATATTTGCACTGGTGGCGAACTTTGATGCCCAGTGGATGTAATATGTGCAATCGCCTTAATAGCCTAGCGTTAGTTTCGTTTCCCTGGTTTGCTAGTGGCCGCAACAACCATGGACCATATACGGGATGTGGTAACCTTGACCCTGCTACATGTCGTAGGATGCATGGGCCTCATATGGGCCATCGGATAAATGGGCCTCTAACGGCCCGTAGAATCGGTGGTCTCGGGCCGTCAGATAAATGGGTCCACATGGGCCGTAAACGGGTGTAATTGGTATCGGGCCAGCATGGTAACGGGCCGTTAACAGGCCGAAAGACAGTGAAGGCTTAATTCTGTCACAAGCATAACAGGTCGTTAATGGGCCAGAATATAGGACGGGCTGGAAACAGCGCAATGGGTTAACAGGCCACAAACGGGCCGATTCTATCCACGGGCCGAATTTGGCCCACTAGGGGAACAGGACGGAAGTAATCGAGGGCCTGAAAGGAGCCAAAGAATGCATGGCCCATCAGTAGGACGAAAGCTAACAAGGGCTAGAAACGGCCCGTGTGAATCATGGGCCGTTAATGGGTACAAAGAAATTTATTTTACATTATGGGCTAGAGTCACTGTGGGCCACTAAAGGGCCAAAAGATACAAGAGGCCTCATATGGGCCTAAAGACGTCGTGGTCCATACATGGGCCGAAAGTGAAACAGGTTGGTGTTATATTTGACGGCCCACATGACGCTGTTGGGCTGATTACGAGAAGGCCCTAACAGGCCGTGAGTTACCGGCCGGGCCGAAAAAGGGCTATTTGCGAACACACGGTTAACAGGCTTTTCATGGGATGACCCGCTAACTTTTGGCCAAGTCAAATGGGCCAGCCTTTGTAAGCTAAATGGGCCAGTAGTGGGCCGTCGCACGTGTCGACATATCATAGGCGCCTATCTGACCCAATGACGAGTTGCCACGTGTTTCCTGCGGCCAATGATAATTTTACACGTGGAAAATCGCCATTGGTCCGGGCTGCTAACGAGTTATCAGATCCAAAACCGGACCCGATAGCTTAATGCGACCCGTTACGGTGGATGCCACGTGTCGGTTACCCTTGACGAAAGCACTTCCATGACGCGTCATTTATCGTCATGGAAGTGAACACTTCCGTGATGGTTATTTTGGTACTGTCATGGAACACTTCTACGACAGCACATGTATGACTATTTTGATTCTGTCATAAAATCAACATGAATGTACATGCATGACAGAAAATGTGACCTACTATGACAAACACGTATCATCAGGGAAGTGAATTTTTTTGTAGTGGTAAGACCAGACCATGCATCCTTGACCTTCATGCACGTGCCTGTCCTGGCGAAAGAGTCAACGGAATCATTTGGAACACAAATACACACGAGTGTGACTCTTGATAATACCAGTTCATACATTTGTGGGATTCAGAACTGTGCCTCTGACCTGAAACATTGCAACACAGAAAGCCGCCTTGATTAGTAGATGACCATGACGCTACTAAATACGGAACCTGCTCTCTCTGTGAACGTGCCAAGGGAAACATCTAGAACACACACTGATGACCGTGCTCATATCGATTGTAAGCACAAACATACGCTTGTAAAAGCGCCCCTACCTTGAATTCACAGGATGCCTTTGTGGGCTTCACGACTGTGCCTATGATGAAAGCCACGAACGTCCACGCCTTCATGAGTACACAAGTCATGATGATACTTAGTACAGAACCATGGTTGTACAGTCTTCAGGTACATGCTTTTAAAAACCATGTCTCTCAAAACGGCCATTGCATGCATCACAAAGTAAACAGTTAGTCTTAGCTGTACTTATTGTACTATTTTGTTCTAAGACCTACAGTTTTGACAAATATAATGCAAAAAACTAAGGACAACAACGTGACACAGGAAAGATGATCAAATTTTTAACAATGTTCCACACAACGATATTACAAAAGGAATAAAAAGGGAGAGAAACATCAATCCACTAACAGTGCCTAATTACAACAATACTGGAAACCAGAATACATTTGGTAACAATCGCAGACGCATACAACAACCTAGTACGCTGCTGCATACCTTGTCCTCACCGACCTTCTTGTTGGTTTGCTGCCCACGCAGTTCATCAATATGGTTCTTCATCACCTCCACCATCTTCATATACTCGTCTCGTTGCTTCATAGCTACCACAGATTTCTCAAACAACCGGACATGCTCGTCAAGGAGATTATTCTTCTGACCCATAATTTCTACGATGCTGGCGTTCACCTTTTGCAAATCTTTATTTCTTACCTCGTAGAGCTTCTTCCACCCATAGGTTGTCTGCAACAGCTGCTAGAACATTTCAACCTTCATCCTTGAAAGCAAGCCATCGATATGATCTTGCAGCTTATGGAGATTAATTAGCAAAGGGCTCTTAGTCTATTTGCTTCCAAGGCGAGTTAGCTGGCTTGAGCCGTAGCTAGCCCGTAAGGCCTTCCCGTCGCCACGGGACCTCTTAGAACTTTCCGTCGCCACCCTGCTCACCATTCCCTTCTTCTTTATCAAGCCACAACTACTCCCCAATTCTACAGTAGGGGACTTCTGTTGAAGACCGTGACGCAACCTAACCCTAGCTCCAATTGAATGTAAATCAGTATTAGCAAGACACAGCCACATCAAATTAGGAGGAAGCTCACCAAAATAATTCATGTTTCGGAACTAAATCAAGTAGACAAAAGAAAGAAAAAACAAATGAAGCAGAAATAGAGTGAACTTACAGACGAGGAACCCTCGGCAGTCGGGATCTCCTCCCGTGTCTAGACACGACGCTTCACAGTAGTATCCTTCTGCCCAGCCATGGTGAAGAGGGTCAGGATATAGAATATCAAGATGAATGGATGGCCTGGTGGTGGACAAAGTGAGGAAGGGGATGTGGCTAGGGTTTTGAGACTTCGTGTGGCTTAAATAGCCGGAGCTTCCCCACAGGCGACGAGCGAAAGCGGCATCACCGGAGGAGACGCCCGGTAGACCATTGGGTTTCCGGAGCGATGTCGCATTGCGTTTACACCTAAATACGAGGAGATGCTCGTCGAACCATTGGGTTTTCGCAATAAACACATGAATGTGACTCCGTGTAAGGCATAACCATGCCTTTCCGGGATTCATGGTTGTGTCTGTCCTTGCGAAGGGTTCAACAGAATCATTTGGAACATGAAGGGAAACTAACATGACTCCACACAATACCACGATGTTCCTTCCTAGGACTCACAACCATGCAAAAAATATACCACACCAGCATCTCTTGAACATGCCATCTCATGCCTCCTAGAGTAAACGGTGAGTATTCACATGTGAACCCATTCCACTGGGTTTCCGCAACTAAAGAACGAACATGAGTGTGCGTAAGACCAAACTATGCCTTTGTTGGCTTAACGCCCGTGCCTCTCCATCTGATCGAGTTGACGGAATCATTCTGAACACAAACACGGGCGAGCGTGACTCTATATAATACCACACCATGCCTGTGACTCTTAACACTGAAACACAGGCAGCCACGAACGTCCACGCCTTTATCGAATAATATACGTAACATCAAGAAAGAAGTGTGACATAAATCAGTATGTAACCGTGTTCGTACAGAGTTCACGTCCGTGCTTTTAAAAAGAAAGAAATAAGCTTTTAAAAATAGCGTGTCTCAGATAGGCCATTCCGTGCCACACAGAGTAAAAAGTGAGTGTTCAAATCTGAGCCCATTCCACTGGGTTACCCCAATTAAAGAAACGAATGTGACTGTGCGTAAGACAAAGATATGCCTTTGTGGGCTTAATGCCTGTGCCTCTCCGTCTTATCGAGTTGACGGAATCGTTCGGAACACAAACACAGGCACGCGTGACTCTTTATAATACCACACCATGCCTTTGAGCGCTTCACGCCCGTGCCTGTGACCCTTAACACTAAAACACAGACAACTGTGAACGCCCACGCCATCGCGAGTGAACAAGTCATGACGCTACTTGGTACAAAACCGTGGTTGTGGACACTTCACGCACGTGCTTCTAAAAAGGGTGTCTCTCGACCGTGCGACTAATATACGCAAGTGACGATCGTCCATGACTTCATCGAACAATGTACATAACATCAAAAAAGAAGCATGATGCAACTCAGTACAGAACCGTGGCTTTTAAAAACAAGGAACTTACGCTTTTAAACACTGTGTGTATCGAATCGGCCATTCTCCGTGCCTCACAAAGTAAATAGTTAGTTTTAACATCTAAACCCATTATGCTTTGTTTCCATAATAAATGTATGAACATGACTCTGCGTAAGAGCAAACCATGCCCCCGTGGGATTCACGTCTGTGCCACTACTTTAGAATGAGTCAATAGAATCATTTGGAACACAAATACAAGCGAACGTGACTCTATGTAAAACCACACCATAGCTTCGTTGGATTCACGCCCGTGCCTGTGACTGGAGACACTGCAACATAGAAAAGCCATGAACATACACGCCTTCGTGAGTACACAAGTCATTACGATACTTGGTTCAGAACCATGGCTGTAGAGACTTCATGTCTCGTGCTTTTAAAAACCGCGTCTCCGAACTACCCTTATAGAGTAAATAGTTAGTATTAATAACTGAACCCATTCCGTTTTGTTTTCTCAATAAAAGTACGAACATGACTCTGCGTAACACCAAAAAATACCTCCGTGGGCTTAACGCTTGTGCCACTCCGTCTGATCTAGTCGACTGAATCATCCGGAACAGAAACACAGGCGAGTGTGACTCTATATAAAAACGCACCATGCCTTTGAGGGCTTCATGGCCATGCGTGTGATCCTTAACACTAAAACACCGACAGCCGCGAACATCGACGCCATCATGAGTGCACAAGCCATGGCGATACTTGGTATAGAACTCTGGCTGTAGAGAGTTTACGTCCATGGTTTTAAAAACAACATTGCTTGAATCAGCCATTCCATGCCTCACAAAGTAAACAGTTAATGTTCACATATGAACCCATAAATATCCAATGAACGTGACACACCAAAACAAAACACATTTCTTAACAAAGTTACTAACAACGAGGTTACACAAGACAAAATAAGAATCTTTTAGTTCACTGCTTAATAGCTTCAGATACAACAATCAGGGTCGCTGCTGTCTACTAAGTCCGAAGAGACTTCCTTTTCGGTTGTTGGGCGCGCAGTTTCTCAATATCCTTTTTCATAACGTCTAATTCCTCCACCAGCCAATCACGCTCAACGAGGAGCTTCGCCTTGTGCAATCGTGGCATTGCTCTCGTCATACAACTTCATCCAGTCCTCGACGGCCTTCAATAGGTGAGCTTTCATAACCTCGAGCATGCCTTTGTGGGCTTCACGACCGTGCATGTGGCCTGAAACACTACAACACAGAAATCCACGAACATACCCGTGCCTTTGTGGGCTCCACACCCGTGCATGTGACCCAAAATATTGCAACACAGAGAGCCACGAATGTCCACACGTTTATGAGTACAAGTCATGACACTACTTAGTAAAGAACCGTGCCTATCCAAGTGAACAAGTAAGCGGAATCATTTGGACCACAAAGATGGACCACAAAGAAGCACGTGTCGCAAAAATGTGCTCCCCGCGGCGCTATGAAGTGCCTCTGGTGGAAGCACAGTCATGCTTCTACTGCTAACACGCGACATCCATGCTTCAAGTCTACTCATCAACATGTACCAACAAACAAAATAACACGATGACGATGCAACGCAATGAAGAAACACGCAGAAGAGAAGATGAAAAAAATAAGGAGGAAGACGCAGAAAAATGACCCTCTCCAAGCTCTCTACCTACACTCCAGCAACCTTCTTGACCGGCTGCTAGGCGCGGATATCCTCAATCTCCTTCTTCGTCGCCTCATGACCTTCCTTGACAGCCGCAAAGGAATCCTCCACCAAGCTCTTGTACTTGATGAGCAACTCCACCTTCTCATCCATAAGCTCCCCCGCTTTGCCCGAGAGCTTCTGCACCAACGCTCTGCTTTGATCATATAGTTTCTTCCAGCGGGCGGCCTCCTTATCCTTCTGGTCTATCTCGTTGGCAAGCTTCTCATTCTCACACACACATCAAATATGATACCAGTGGACTTCTCCATCGATGCATTGCTCTGTTGCGCCAACTTTAATTTCCAAGCGAGATTAGCGAAAACATATGTAACACACACAGGCACGAACATGACTCTCTCCAGTACCAAGCAATGCCTATCTGGAATGCACGACCACGATTCTCTAGAACAAAGGAACATATTGACAGTGAAAACATTTCATACACAAAGTCAGGAGTGTGCCTGTTGCATTAGTAACACACAATGCCAACTCGGCTTCATTTCCACGCACCTCACAGTGACTTGCCAGAGAAAATGTATGTAACACACGCAAGCGCAAACATGACTCTGGCTAATAAGAAGACTTGCCTCCGCCGGATTCACGTCCATGCCTCTTCAACAGTACCAGTGAGCGGAATCATTTGGAAATACCAAAGGCATACCCCGTGGGAACGTGACTCTGTCTAATAGGTAAACATGCTTCCTATGCCTCTCCAAATGAACTGGAGAGCGGAATCATTTGGAACACAAAGAACTATGAACGTGACTCTGAGTAATGCCAAACCATGCCCCTATGGGTGTCACAACCACACTAAAATCAAAAAAATGCCAGCGTCCCACCGACTGACAGTGAAGCAAGCAAGAAAAAAACAAGCTGATCGAAGCACACATAAAGTTGCACCAATCTTGATGTCCAAACAGACAGTCGAAGATTCAAGACTGTTCGCCATTTCCATTGTAACAACCTGGGTTTTTGCCCTTTTCTTTTTCCTTTGATTTTCTTGGATTTCCTGATTTGATTTGGTCTTTCATGGCTATGTGGTTCTGAAACTTGGGAAGATCATGTCTTCCTAGGTTTATAGTGTCTTGTCACCCTCGTCATCATCCAAAGATCATGTCATTTCCATCCTTGACATAACCCAATATTCTTTTTATTGGGAATATTCCTTTTTCTATTAAAGAAATAACCCTTTAAACCCTACGTTGTGAAGCAACCTATATTTCCGTCACTCCAAAAATTCCCCAAATAATTCTCATAAATTGTTTGGGTCATATAAACCTCAAATATGTCAAAACCCTTCCTTGGCATCATCAAAGATAATTCACAAATATTCCTTTTCTGATTCTGCCGTAAGTGGTGGTTTGAGAAGGAAGTGTCATTTATATTTTCTTATTTGATCCCAAACTTTTTGGAAAACTTTTACTGTCCATATCATTGCTCTATGCCAAAATTCAACTCAATTTGCCTAGTAAATATTACTGCGCAATTTTTTCAAAGTTCGTGTCTGAGGGTAGTGATTGTGAAGGAAGTACAAGATAGGCATATCCAAATGAGTTGAAATTTTGCAAGGTCCTTCATATGATCAAATCAGGACTCTCCACAAAATTTGAGCTCATGTAACTCATCTATGTGAGCCCAGCTCCAAATCTTGGTATCTGGTCAGATTTTCAGTTTGTGAAGCAACTATATTTTATATTGCTTCATTTATGCTTAAAATTTTCCAGGGCATTCTCCCATCCATATAAACTCTCTCCACCGAGTTTTGGCCCATTTCATCAATCCATGTGCCTTGTGCAATTTTTCCAAAATTCTGTCCAGAGAGATGTTTTGTGAAACAAGTGCTATTTTGGTCCATCCAAATGGCATGAATCTTTTTGGGCATCTTCATATCTTAAAATCATTGGGCCATGACCAATTTCAGATCAACTTGCATCTTCCTGTGCGTGCATCATGCAAATATCTAATTCTGGCCATTATAGTGGTTTCTACAGCAAGTACCATCTAAACTCATCCCCTTGAGCTAATTTTTGGTGATCAACAGCATTTTACCATGTGATCATTACCTGACAAACCCTTTCCTTCATTCCCAACATGGTGTCCCCAGTGCACAGCACAAACACTTGGCTGTTGGTCTGCTTTGGGGCCATCTACAAATCTCTTGTTTGTCCCCAGGATCTTTTCTTCCTTCATTGAACCTAAGGTCACCACGGACTATCTACTAGACACGGTCATTCCGTTGAAACGAGTCATTTGCACCAGTGCCCATGGTGATCATGCTTGTGTCATGGAAAACTCGCACTCTGGCTCGGTCCGACCACTGTGCTCGCCTCCTCTCTCCTTATCTCGACCTCCAACTTTGTCCCTGAGCTTCCCCGTGAGCCTCTGCGTCGCCCTGTGCCCCTGCCTCGTCGCCATTCGCCCAAAATGCGTCGCTAGCACCATGCTTGTGTCGCGTCCAGCCTCTGTCCACCATTAGTGTGGTGTTGAAGCTTGCCCGTGAAGCTCTAGAATCCTCCCCACGGCTATGTAAGGGTCCCCCGAGGTCCTCCGCACCTCACTCGTCCCTCCCTCGCCTCATTTGGTCATAAGAGTCACCACATCTCACTGTTTCCTTCTCGGACCACCGTGACCTCGCTGGGGTTTGTCTTGGTTCCGACCTCCTCGGGCCTCCTCTCCTCCTCCGGAGCCTCCCACTAGTTTCACCTCATTCCGGCGCACCTCCCCCACCTCTTCGGTTTTCCCCGGAGCCCCTCTAGTTGCGTGCTCCTCGTTCGACTGTCGCCCATGCCTCTCGGTTGCCTCGTCGGGTCCCCCATCCGGAGCACCTCCCTCTATCCCGATGCCGCCTACGCACTCCCCACATATCCACGAGCCTCCCCATCTCCTTTGTTTGTCGCCGGAGCCACCAGAACCCCAGTTCCATCTCCACCATCGCCGCCAGCCTCTCTCTGTTCTTCTCGTACCGCCGCCTCTCCCCGTCATCCCCGGAGCCGGCTAATCCTTTGAACGGGTTCGGACCGGCCCCGCGGTCCCGCCGGTGTGCTCGGCCGGGCTGGAGCTCGATGGAACCGGTCGGCCCCTTCGCTGGAGCCCGCCTCTGCTTCGCCTCTACCTCGCCACTATCTCGGACGGGCCCCGAGCAAGGTAGAAGACGAGCGACACCTGCCCCCTGTCGCATGGGCCCCGCCTATAAGCGAGGCAAAGCCCGGGCCGAGGTACGTTAAGTGGAGACGGTTTCTAGGAATGCACTTTCCAAACTCTGAAAGCGTATTTCTTTCCTTCTTTGGCTAAAATGTGTTTTCTCTTTAGGAAAATGTCTCTACTGTGGCTCTAAATGCGTTTTCCTATTCAAAAAACGTATTGGCCCAAAGGCGCGTTCAGTTTTTCCTCTAGGGGCCTGTTCGCTGAAAAAATTTCACTGATAGGTCCCTGATCTTCATCCCTTCGTATCTCGAAGACCGTAACTCCGATCAAGATGAGACCAGCGCTCACTTCTTCTTCTCGTCGAGCTCTATATTTTGGTAACATTTTCACGAGGTGGTCCCATAGTGAAAATGACCATTTTTCCCTTGCTTCAAATCAGCCCCTCCGAGATGGAACCGTCCGGCGTTTCGTTCCGCGGCTTCACCGCACTTCTTCCCCATGGTTTTCAACTTCAATATTTAATAATTGTTTGCTTGTTTTGATACGGTTATTGTTATTCCGGTAATTCTTATGCATTTGTGCTCACTTTCATGCTATTTTTTATGCACTTGGTTAACATGTATGAGTTGCTAGTATCTCTGTCGTATGGCAGGTTTGATAGTAATAGCAGTGTGTTCTTTCCAATGCATGTTTACCAGCACTCACTCCCGAAGGAGGGAGGCAGAGGTGAGGTCTGCACGTCGTCAGCGACCTTGCATGCTACATCGAGTTCCTGTGGGAGGAGGAGGAGCGACTCGTCAAGCACGCAAAGAGCCTTACCGCAGCCGTGGCCGCCGCACACGCCGATGCAGAGGCAATGAATCAGGAGATCTACGACTAGTCCGGCCGCTTTGAGAGTGATTGTCTGGAGCGGCAGTGGGCGTTCGAGCTGGTGAGCGTCGCTGAATGTGCAGCAGCGGCAGGCACCGTAATGCATTTCTCTAGCTCGTCAGTAGGCTCGTCCTCCTCTGCCTCTTACTAAGCGCGCTCGGTAGAGGAGAGGTTGCCCGAAGTAGCACAAAGCCCCTCCGTGGTAGTAGTAGTATTTAGGGCCTATTTTGTTCAGTTCATCTGACTATAGATGTCTGGTAGAACTGTAGAACGTACTTAAAATTAGCTAGTATATATAGTTGAACTAGCTATTTTAGTACGTGGTTGGCAATAATTGGGGAAAAGTTTGGTCGGTTCAGCTCTCGAGTTGAACTGTTTTTATAAATAAAGAACGGTTGCTTATTCTATGAATGAAATCTATGCTTAATTACTGAATTTTAGTTGCAAAAATTAGATAGTGCTAGTGATTTGTAGCTGCATATTTTGACAAATCGCAGTGTTATAAGGATTGACAAAAGGCAACGTTACTAGATCAACAAATGTCAATCTTTCCAGTTTGACAAATGGCAACTTATCCAATTTGACAGATGCAAATTTTACCAAATTGTTTGTACATGGTTGCACATGGGTCATCCAAAACAACCGTTTGCGTTGAAGGGATGCACAAATCCCGCGCTGCGGATTTTCCCTCGAATTAAGGGGTAAGACCATAGCTCTCACTTTGCATACGGGTGTTCTATCTAAAACGTTTGTGATCAAGAGCTGCAGAAATCATGCTTGGCACATTTTCTCTTGGCTTCCCGGGAAAGCTGTCGGCACGCCTTCCGTTTAGTTAAGTACTCAAGCACCTATCCGCAGGGCACCTCCTAGCCATTAAAAGACTGAGGCGTGGCACCACGTGAATGGTTAAGGGAACGCACACAATTTAAATTATACAGAACGTTTGAGATGTTACAGTGGCAGCTATTTTTTTCAAAACGGACATGAAAAGTACCACAGCATGTCCGCTGCCATTCCATTATTGCATGCCAAGTTTCATGAATTTCAGAAGAGTTTTGGATTTAATAGAATTTAAAAGCAAAGTATCTCAATGTTTTGCCGGCAATTAACAGTGCCCTGGTGTTTGAAATTCATTCCCATTCCTTGCATGGGACCTAAGCATGCCCCGAAGGACACACATTTGATTTTTCAACCAATTTATATGCACTGAAGGTTGTGCATGTGGTTCAAATTTGAATTATGCACATGAAATGCCTACAAAACCTAGTTAATGTATAAAAATGTCCAAACGAAGCCCGAAAAATTCCAAAAGTAAACACAACACTCCGGTTGCTCTATGTTGACACTAGAAAAATTTTGAAAGCAATAAGAGGAAACAGATATTGTTTCATCCCCAAATGTGGCATGTTCCCTATCGAAACCATCACGCTTGTTGTGAGAAGCTAACGTTTGTGAGAAGGTTATACCCAAACCTGCCCCAAATGGGACAACATTTTTACCATGGCAAGTTGATGCCGCTCCATGATAGCATGCCAAGTTTCATGAATTTCAGATGAGTTTTGGATTTACTAGAATTTAAAAACAAGGTATCTCAATGTTTTGCCGGCAATGAACAGTGCCATGGTGTTTGAAATTCATTCCCATTTCCTGCATGGGACCTAAGCATGCCCTAAAGGACACATATTTGATTTTTCAACAAATTTATATGCACTGGAGCTTGTGCATGTAGTTCAAATTTGAATTATGCACATGAAATGCCTAGAAAACCCAGTTAATGTATAAAAAATGTCCAAACGAACCCCCAAAAATTCCAAAAGTAAACACAACACTCCTGTTGTTCTATGTTGACACTCGAAATTTTTTTAAAGCAATAAGAGGCGACGGATATCGTTTCGTCCCTAGCGGTGACACGTTCCCTACCGACCATGACGCTTGTTGTGAGAAGCTATGGTTTCAGAGAAGCTTATACCCAAACTTGCCCCAAATGGGACAAACAAATTTACCACGGCATGTTGATGCTACTCCATTATAGTATGCCAAGTTTCAGGAATTTCAAACGAGTTTTCGATTTACTAGAATTTAAAAAACAGGAATCTCAATGTTTGCGGCCGAGTGACAGTGGTAGGGTGTGTGACATTCATTCCCATTTCTTGCATGGGACCTAAGCATGCAACCAAGGACACATATTTGATTTTTCAACCCGTTTATATGCACTGGAGCATGTGCATGTAGTTCAAATTAGAATTATGCACCTGAAATGCCTACAAAACCAAGTTAATGTATGAAAACGTCCAAACGGACCCTGAATAATTCCATTTTTATGACACACCTATAATTGCATTTTCACTGCCAATAAAAGTTATAGCAATTCAAACACCATCCTTTGTAGCTGTGACCCCATTACGTAATTCAAATCAAGATGATAAATCAAGTAGATCACACACAGTTTATTGTCACCAACCGTGTGAGATGCAGCACAAAATGTCTTGGAGCACCGTTAGTGTATAGTATGCCTATGGCTTACACAAGAAGGTGCATCAGCTACAGTCCATAGCCGGCGTGTCAAGCACACTAGCTCACTCCCGAAATATCATTTCACTATTCATTCATCGCCGGTGAAAGATGGGGACGTGGACCCACGTCGTGAGGGAAACTCCGGCGGCCCACTCCGGCGAGAGCGCGGCCGCAGCCCCGAGGCGCCTGCTAACAAGCTTCATGAGGGCGACCGTAGTCTGCGTATGGGTGGCCAAGGCAGCCCAAACGGCCGTTGTTGCTTCTCAGGCGGCGGCAGCAAGATGTGCCTCGGGGATAGCAACTGGCGAGAGAGGCACAACAGCTATCCGTTCCACAGCGGCGGCCTTAGCTCTGTTGGAGGCTGCCCTCTACCATGTCGAGGCCGTCCACGCCCAGCTCGTGGCAGTCACCGCACAAATCGAACAAAGCTTCTCCGACAATGGTCGGCAACCCACGGCCGAAGAGTTGGCATTCAGCAAGAGAGTCCGAGCAGCCGTCGGTTCCTGCGCGACATACCTTGCCACGACGGAGCTGTGACATCCCAAATTTTCAATTTGGAATGTTATACATAGATCATTATTGCATATCATATTTTATTTGCATTTTGGCTTGATCCTAGAAATCCTACGCAGCTCAAGGACCCATGGAGAGAGTTGGGGATTTCGTTATTTTCATATTTGGGGTTTTCTCAAACTTTGAAAATAGGATCATTTGATTGAATTGCTTTATCTTCAATTATTCCAATTATAAAAATAAGTGAGAGGGAATAAAATGACTTTCCCAAATTAAATGAATATTGAGGATTTAATAAAAAAATCAAATAAGATTTTATTTTGGAGTTTTTCGCTGTTTTATTTGAATTTGGGAAAAATGTGCATTTTTCAAAATTGCATTTAGGCCCCAAATAAATGTTCACCTTGTCCGGCTTGATTTTAGAAGTCGGGGAAAATTTATATCAGGATTTTTGAAGTCTGTTTAGTATTTCTTTTATTTGTTTTCCCGCGCGACACTATTTAAAAAAACGAACCGACCTAGCCGGGCCGTACCCGACCCGGACTCTAGCCGGCCGGTCTTTATAAGCCGGGTGAGCCTAGCCCGAGCCGCCCAGCCCCGCCCTAACCCTAGTCGCCACCGGCCCGAGCCGCCGCCGTCGCCGCTGCCGGCTGCCACCGCCGCCTCACGCCGCGCCTCGCCGCCGACCGCCGCCGCCCCACCGGAGTTCGCCGCCGCCGGAGGTAGCCGCCGCCGCCCCGGTCTTCACCAGTTAACCGCACGTTTTTTTTTATAAAAACCACGGTCGTCTTCTTTATTCAGATCGGTTTATTTTTTCCTGGTTTAGTTTATTTAGCGGACGTTCGTCCGTACGTTCATTTTAACGAACGGGTTTCGTCGTTTAGCCGCAGACAGCAAACGTTCGTTCGTTAGCCTGTTCGTCGTTTTACTTTTTCTCGGATTTTCCGCGAATATTTCTGATAGCGATTTCTGATCCGATTTTCATTTTAGTTTAACTTTTCGCTCGTTTATCGGAATCATGCGATTCAAGCGCCTAGAGTTTCATCTCGAAACCCTCTTTCCGTTCAACCAACTCAAACAAGTTTTTTCTTCTGTAAAATTTGACTTAGATCCAGATTAGTAAACGAAGCTTGTTTCTTTCGCCATTTGACTTTTGTTGCTTCGTTTGATTTGATTCTTTTTGCAAACCGGAGTTCTTAAGTTGAACTTCCTGGTTAGATCTCTTATATGAGTTTACCTGCGCATTAGATGAGTGCTTATTGTGTGCTTGTTTTTTTGCGATAGAGTACCCAGAGTGCGCCGCTTGTTACTTCGAATCTCTAGGTTTCACTGATCATCAGCAAGGCAAGTAACACTTTGATCATACCTCTTACAACCCAGTTTTATTGCATTAGATCAATCCTCAAACATTGCATGATTAGGATCTAATTAAAGTGTGGGTTTTGGGAAAGTAGATGAGGTAGTACCTATTACCTGTTTTATTATCAAACCCTTGGGAGTTACTTCTACGTTTGCTTATATTGCCATGCTATGCTAGTAGACGTGGATTGGGTGAGTGTATCCATGACAGATGTGAGATTGTTAATTAATGGTTTATTTAAGGTGGCAACTTTAATACACATCTAGGTGGATTGAGGCACCTGTGTATTCCAGCGATTGCCTATTTTTCTTTATGGACCGCCACCCAGGCTCAAAGGGATCATGAGATTATTCATACTAGAAACTTCCGTGTGCAGCCACAAGCTACTATGGGCTCTAGCATAGTTGATTAAGTCGTGCAAACTCTTACAGTGGTAGACTACCAGATGTAGGGGAATGTAGGTGTAACGGTCTACCCGATCGTAAGGTGCTAGTGCTTCTGAAAGACTATGTCTCGGTCATCCGTTTCTCAAACACCATGTAGTGCAAGAATCCTAAGAGAGGAGATCGAGTCTTGTGGGGAAAAGTGCGCAAACCTCTGCAGAGTATATAAAGTAATTATGGTTAGCCGTGTCCCTCGTTATGGACGTTTTGAGTGTCTAGTACTTGGATTATCATGTGAATCTCATCATGTGACTTTAATTTAATTTTGTTGGGTTTTAATGATGATGTTTAATCGGGATTGAGAGGGTGTCTACACTCTCAATGTTTAACAACTACCATGATAGTTAAATAAAATTTATTCTTTTGCAGTAGGGAAAAACTGGCTTTACGCAAAACTGTAACCATAGAGCTTTCCACCAGCCATATATGCATGTAGTATAGCCTATTTCTGTTCATTACTCTCTATGTGTTACATTTCCAGCATATTCCATGTGCTGACCCGTTTTCGGGCTGCAACATTCATGTTGCAGACTTTTTAGACGACGAGTAAGGTGCCTTTAGGTCGTGGTCCTATACTCAGTGATGTCGTTGGAGTTGATGGACTCACTTATCTTCCAAGCCTTCCACTGTTATCGTTATTAGATGGCCTTAAGCCATATTATTTGTAATAAGTTCTCTTTTGAGACACTCGTTGTAATAGTGTGTGATTGCTACTCTGTTATAAATCCTTCAAGTATTGTGCGTGTCAGCATTACTGATCCAGGGATGACACTGAAGCACAGAGATCAGACTGTTTGAGGTCTGGTCGCTACAAGATGGTATCAGAGCACACACTGACTGTAGGACACGACCACTAAGCTAAAGCCCTAGATCACTACTCAATCTTCTCATTTCTGACTCCTCATCTTTTCAACTCTTTTTGGACGCCACCTGAAGGAAGTCAGTAAGTAGATGAACATTGGAGTACCAAGCTTCACCGGGATCTACAACACCGCTTTACCCGAGGAGGAGCGCTGGATGATTGAAGTTCAAGTTCCAGGAAGGACGTTCGCGCCAGTCACCGAGCCCATAGAGTTTTCCTTTGATGCACCAACCTGTAGTCTAGGAAAGAGCATGGCGGCCCACATCACCATGGGACGTATTGGAGAAGTTTACCGCAATGATCTCAAGGATAATATCTACCAGATTTGTGGGCGCCGAGACGAGCACTGGGAAATCATCAGCACTAAGAAGGATATATCAATCGCAGCTTTTATCCTGGAGTTAAACCAGCACATTCGACGTCAGGAGAACCAGATGTGTGCAGGCAGGATAGATCTGAAGAAAGCGATGACAAGGATCATGGAACTGGAGGAAGAACTCAAGGCTACACGTGAAGATTATGAGGAGGAAATCGTCGTACTAGTGGAGAAGAATGACGACCTGATTAAGAAGATCAAAATATTCATGGGAGACCCCACACTAGTAGAAGAAGACAAAGAACCCAAGGAGATTCTCCTGGAAGACTACATCATCATCGACGACACCGACTCTGACCTGAGCGATGATGACTTTGAAGACGAAGCTAGAGCAGATATCATGGAGTCTACAACCGAGGAATATTTCTAGTAGACCACCACATCAGTATTAGTATTCCACCATGTAAATAGAGTAGTCCAAGCACTTTTGCAATAGTTAGACCGATTGTATGCCCCTGTTTGATTGATTGAGTGAAATGTTTGTGTTTTTCTCATGTGCATATGGGTAGTGCTTTCTCATTAGACCTCATTCTATTCTAATCTCTCCCCTCTAAACCCATCAGATGCCTCTGAGACATGACAATGGATTTGCTTTCCCACCGGAGCTCACTCAGTTGATCCAGCAGCAGAATGCGTTGATGCACTTGCTAGTCCAGAATCAGAATCAGGGGAACAACAACAACAACAACCCACCACCACCACCACCTGTTGATCACTTAACCTGTTTCCTTAGACTGAATCCACTGGTGTTCTCCAGTAGCACCGAGCCTATAGTAGCAGATGATTGGCTCCGCAAGATTGGAAGGGAGTTAACCACTATAGGATGTACTGACACTGAGAAGGTGAGTTTTGCCGCACATTAGTTGGATGGACCAGCAGCATCATGGTGGGAGAATTACACTGTCACCTACCCTATAGCCACAGTGACATGGGACCAATTTTAGTAGGCTTTCCGTACAGCCCATGTTTCAGCAGGAGCTATGGCCATTAAGAAGCGTGAGTTTCGCAACTTGCGCCAAGGAGGACGGACAGTTGGCCAATACGTGTATGACTTTAGTAAGCTAGCATGATATAACCCGGATGACATTGCTACGGATGCAGCTAAGTAGGAGAAGTTTCTGGAAGGACTGAATAATGAGTTGAGCATGCCGTTGATGGTAACAACTTTCAACAACCACCAGGAACTGGTAGATCATGATCTTATGGTTGAAGGGAAGCAGCAGCAGATTGAGAACTGCAAGAGGAAGTATGGACAAGGGAAGCACAATTCAGGAGCTCAGCAGAAGCCACGTTTTACCCCAAAAACGGGAGGACATTTTTAGCATACGCATGGAGGAGGGAGTTCGGATAATCATAATGGCCCCAAGAACGGTAATAGGAATGGGGGAAGCAACGGACAGAACCGTACCAACCCATCAACCCCAGCCAAGAGAGACCTGAGCCAAGTCACTTGTTATAAGTGTCAATGAATGTCAATGAATGTCCTGAAGCCCAGAATGGAAATGGCAATGGAAGCTCTGGGAAGAAGCCGGACCCTTTCAACAGGGGACAGGTGAACCACGTTAACGAGGAGGAGGTTGAAGCCCAGCCAGATGCAGTAATAGGTAAGTTTTTGGTTAAGTCATTTACTGCAATCGTTCTTTTCGATATTGGTGCATCGCATTCATACATATCAAGGGGATTCGTGGATAAGTATAAACTGCCCACCAAGGTTCTTCGAACACCTATGTTAGTAAGCTCACCAGGAGCGGAGTATATGGCAAGTAAAGGAGGTTTTCAAGTGCCATTGTGTATAGGTAGACATGTGTTTCCCTCGGATTTAATCATTTTGGAATCACAAGGTTTGGATGTAATTCTGGGTATGGATTGGCTATCGATGTATGGAGGAAACATCGATTGCGCCAGTAAGTCGATTTTGCTTACCACCCCAGAAGGGAGAAAGATCAAGTATGTATCACGACATGTGCCGAATAGGACTCAAGTAAATTCCTTATGAGGAGTTGTACAGGAGGAAGTACTGGTGGTAAAGGATTTTCCGGATGTATTTCCAGAAGAATTGCCCGGCATGCCACCGGATAGAGACATTGAGTTTTTGATTGAGCTTTTGCCAGGCACAGGACCAATATCTAAAAGACCATATAGAATGCCTACAAAGGATTTGGAGGAGCTTAAGAAGCAAATTAAGGAGTAACTGGATAAGGGATATATTCGCCCAAGTTCGTCACCTTGGGGATCACTAGTACTTCTAGTGGAAAAGAAGGATGGATCGTTAAGGATGGTTGTTGATTATCCAGGACCGAATGAAGTGACGATCAAGAATAAGTACCCACTGCCGATGATCAATGATTTTTTTGACCAATTGCAAGGAGCTAAGGTATTTTCCAAGATCGATTTGCGATCAGGATACCACCAGTTGAAGATTCGAGAGCAGGACATACCTAAGACAACTTTTACCACAAGGTATGGGCTGTATGAGTGTACCGTTATGTCATTTGGTCTGACTAACGCACCTGCTTATTTTATGAACATGATGAACAAAGTGTTTATAGAGTTTTTGGATAAGTTCGTCGTAGTATTCATTGATGATATTCTAGTTTACTCGAAGAATGAAGAAGAACATAAAGAACATTTGCGTTTGGTACTTGGTAAGCTTAGAGAACATCAGTTATACGCCAAGTTCAGCAAATGTGAGTTTTGGTTGAAGGAAGTTGGATTCCTCGGACATGTTATATCTGGAGAAGGAATAGTAGTAGATCCCACCAAAGTTGTCACTGTGACAAATTGGGAAGCTCCAACAATAGTTGGAGAGATCCGGAGTTTTCTTGGACTCGCGGGATACTACCGGAGGTTCACTGAAAATTTCTCGAAGATTGCAAAACCTATGACGGACTTGTTGAAGAAGGATACCAAGTTCAATTGGACTGAGGAATGTGAGGCCAGTTTCGAGGAATTGAAGAAACGTTTGGTTACCTCGCCAGTGTTAATTCTGCCAGATCAGCGCAAGGATTATGAGGTGTATTGCGACGCTTCACGTCGAGGAATTGGAGCAGTGCTTATGCAGGAGGGAAGAGTTGTTTCGTATGCTTCACGATAGCTTAAGCCCCATGAGTTGAATTATGCTACACACGACTTGGAGTTATTAGCCGTTGTGCATGCCTTAAAGACGTGGAGACATTTTCTCATCAGAAACCATTGTGAGGTGTACACGGATCACAAGAGTTTGAAGTACATCTTCACGTAGAAGGAGTTGAATCTCAGGCAAAGAATATGGTTGGAGCTCATCAAGGATTATGACATGAGATTGCATTATTACCCCGGAAAGGCTAACGTAGTAGCCGATGCGTTGAGACGTAAGAGCCATGTCAACACACTAATGACCGGAGAGTTACCAAACGAGTTAGCCGAGGATCTTCGTGAGCTATGTTCGGAGATAGTTCCAAGAGGCTATGTTGCAGCATTGGAGATTCAGTCTACTCTGATGGATAAGATCAGAGAAGCTCAGAATACCGACAAGGAGATTGCCTCTATTGAAGAGAAAATGAGCAAGGGAAAAGCTAAAGGATTTCGTGAGGATGAACACGATACCTTATGGTTTGAGGACCGCATTTATGTGCCCAATGACCCGGAGATCAGGAAGATAATTTTGAAAGAGGCCCATGATTCGCCATACTCGATTCACCCAGGAAATACCAAGATGTATTTGGATTTGGAATACACTTTTTGGTGGACCAGAATGAAGAAGGATATTGCAGAGTATGTCTCCGTTTGTGATGTATGTCAGAGAGTAAAGGTAGAGCATCAGAAGCCAGCAGGATTGCTACAGCCATTGCCGATACCCGAATGGAAGTGGGATAAGCTAGGCATGGATTTTATCATGGGATTACCCAGGACCCACTCAGGCTATGACTCAATATGGGTTGTAGTCGATCGCTTGACGAAGGTAGCACATTTCATCCCAGTAAAGACCACTTACACCAGTGCTAAGTTGGCAAAGATATACATGACCAGGATCGTATGTCTGCATGGAGTTCCGAGGAGCATTGTATCAGATAGAGGAACCCAGTTTACCTCAAAGTTCTGGAATCAGTTGCACGAAACTTTGGGTACCAGGCTAGAGTTCAGTACAACTTTTAATCCGTAGAACGATGGACACATCGAGAGAGTCAATCAGATTTTGGAGGATATGCTGAGAGCTTGTGCGCTAGATTATGGATCTAGTTGGGATGACAACTTGCCATATGCGGAGTTCTCTTACAACAATAGTTATCAATCCAATTTGAAGATTGCCCCTTTTGAAGCCTTGTATGAAAGACGGTGCAGAACACCATTGTTGTGGGATGAAGTTGGAGACCGTCAGTTGTTTGGACCAGATTTAATTAATGAGTCTGAACAGAAAGTGAAGTTGATTCGCGATAGGCTCAAGGTAGCCCAGTCTAGGCAGAAGAGCTATGCAGATTCTAAACGCAAGGAGACAGTTTACAAAGTCGGAGACAGAGTTTATCTTCGTGTATCCCTGCTTCGAGGAGTTAAGCGCTTTGGAGTTAAGGGAAAATTAGCGCCACGTTTTGTGGGACCATACAAAGTTTTGGAGCGTATGGGAGAAGTTGCTTACAAGTTCGAGTTGCCTGAAGGACTGCCAGGAGTTCACGATGTGTTCCATGTTTTCCAGTTGAAAAAGTGCCATGCAGAGATGGCAGATATAACGCTGAGAGATATAGTACCGCTGGAAGCTATTCAGTTGGATAGTGATTTGACCTACGAGGAGAAACCAGTCAACATTCTCGAATATGCCAGCCGAGTCACCCGCAGCAAGGTTATCAGATTTTGTAAAGTTCAGTGGAGTCACCACACTGAGGATGAAGCCACCTGGGAGCGAGAGAAAGATCTGCTTCAGGACCACCCTCACATATTTTCTAGCCAACCCGAATCTCGAGGGCGATATTCATCTTAAGGGGGGTAGATTTGTAACATCCCAAAATTTCAATTTGGAATGTTATACATAGATCATCATTGCATATCATATTTCATTTTCATTTTGGCTTGATCCTAGAAATCCTACGCAACTCAAGGACCCATGGAGAGAGTTGGGGATTTCGTTATTTTCATATTTGGGGTTTTCACAAATTTTGAAAATAGGATCATTTGATTTAATTATTTTTATCTTCAATAATTCCAATTATAAAAATAAGTGAGAGGGAATAAAATGACTTTCCCAAATTAAAGGAATATTGAGGATTTAATAAAAAAAAGCAAATAAGATT
Source organism: Triticum dicoccoides (assembly GCF_002162155.2). Taxonomy (NCBI): domain Eukaryota; kingdom Viridiplantae; phylum Streptophyta; class Magnoliopsida; order Poales; family Poaceae; genus Triticum; species Triticum dicoccoides. The sequence goes on along the minus strand of NC_041388.1, from coordinate 699,517,186 downwards.
TTATTTTGGTGTTTTTCGCTGTTATATTTGAATTTAGGAAAAATGCGCGTTTTTCAAAATTGCATTTAGGCCCCAAATAAATGTTCACCTTGTCCGCTTGATTTCAGAAGTCAGGGAAAATTTATATCGGGATTTTTGGAGTCCGTTTAGTATTTCTTTTATTTTTTTATGCGTGAAACTATTTAAAAATGAACCAACCTAGCCGGGCCATACCCGACCCGGACTCTAGCCCGCCGGCCTTTATAAGCAGGGGGGGCCCAGCCCGAGCCGCCCAGCCCCGCCCTAACCCTAGCCGCCACCCTAACCCTAGCCACCGGGGCCCCGAGCTGCCGCCGCCGCCCCGAGCCGCCGCCTCCACTGCTGCCCGCCGCCGCCCCGCCGGAGTTCGCATCCGCCGGAGGTAGCCGCTGCCGCCGCCGGTCTTCACCGGTTAACCGCGGTCCTTTTCTTTATTTAGATCAGTGTATATTTTTCCCGGTTTACTTTATTTAGCGGACGTTCATCCGTAAGTTCGTTTTAACAAACAGTTTTCGTCGTTTAGCCGCAGACAGCGAACGTTCGTTCGTTAGCCTGTTCTTGGTTTTACTTTTCTCCAATTTTCCGCGGTTATTTCTGATCACGATTTCTGATCCGATTTTCGTTTTAGTTTAACTTGTTGCTCGTTTATCGGAATCAGGCATTTCAAGCGCCTGGAGTGTCATCTCAAAGCCCTCTTTCCGTTTAACCAAATCAAACAAGTTTTTGCTTCAGTAAAATTTGACTTAGATCCAGATTAATAAACGAAGCTTGTTTCTTTCGCTGTTTGACTTTCGTTGCTTCGTTTGATTTGATTCTTTTTGCAAACCGGATTTCTTAAGTTGAACTTTCTGGTTAGATCTCTTATTTGAGTTTTACCTTTGCATTAGATGAGTGCTTATTGTGTGCTTGTTTGTTTGCGATAGAGTACCCGGAGTGCGCCGCTTGTTACTTCGTATCTCTAGGTTTCACGGATGATCAGCAAGGCAAGTAACACTTTGATCATACATCTTATGACCCAGTTTTATTGCATTAGATCAATCATCAAACATTGCATGATTAGGATCTAATTAAATTATGGGTTTTGGGAAAGTAGATGAGGTAGTACCTATTACCTTTTTTATTATCAAACCCTTGGGAGTTACTTCTACGTTTGCTTATATTGCCATGCTATGCTAGTAGACGTGGATTGGGTGAGTGTATCCATGACAGATGTGAGATTGTTAATTAATGGTTTATTTAAGGTGGCAACTTTAATACACATCTGGGTGGATTGAGGCACCTGGGTATTCCAGCGATTGCCTATTTTTCTTTATGGACCGCCACCCAGGCTCAAAGGGATCATGAGATTATTCATACTAGAAACATCAGTGTGCAGCCACAAGCTACTATGGGCTCTAGCATAGTTGATTAAGTCGTGCAAACTCTTACAGTGGTAGACTACCAGGTGTAGGGGAAAGTAGGTGTAACGGTCTACCCGATCGTAAGGTGCTAGCGCTTCTAAAAGACTATGTCTCTGTCACCCGTTTCTCAAACACCATGTAGTGCGAGAATCCCAACGGAGGAGATCAAGTCTTGTGGGGAAAAGTGTGCAAACCTCTGCAGAGTGTATAAAGTAATCATGGTTAGCCGTGTCCCTGGTTATGGACGTTTTGAGTATCTAGTACTTGGATTATCATGTGAATCTCATCATGTGACTTTAATTTAATTTTGTTGGGTTTTAATGATGATGTTGAATTGGGATTGAGAGGGTGTCTACACTCTCAATGTTTAACAACTACCATGATAGTTAAATAATAGTTATTCCTTTGCAGTAGGGGAAAACTGGCTTTACGCAAAACTGTAACCATAGAGCTTTCCACCAGCCATATATGCATGTAGTATAGCCTATTTCTGTTCATTACTCTCTATGTGTTACATTGCCAGCATATTCCATGTGCTGACCCGTTTTCGGGCTGCAACATTCATGTTGCAGACTTTTCAGACGACGAGTAAGGTGCCTTTAGGTCATGGTCCTATACTCAGTGATGCCATTGGAGTTGATGGACTGATTTATCTTCCAAGCCTTCCGCTGTTATCGTTATTAGATGGCCTTAAGCCATATTATTTGTAATAAGTTCTCTTTTGAGACACTCGTTGTAATAAGTGTGTGATTGCTACTCTGTTATAAATCCTTCAAGTACTGTGCGTGTCAGCATTACTGATCCAGGGATGACACTGAAGCACAGAGATCAGACTGTTTGAGGTCTGGTCGCTACAGGAGCCCGCCAGAGCCCAGATCGCAGCCGCCCACACCCAGCTCGTGGCGGCCTATTCTAAAGATATGGTGGACGTGGATGGCGAGATGCTTGGCGAGTATGGTGCAATTGATTTCATGGAGCCCCTTCCCCAAGAGACCGTTAGGCGCGAGCTGGAGATGGAGGCGGCGGCGAAGATCAACGAGCACTAGCCGTAGTAGTACTCTTTGTTTTGTTTCATTAAGAGCGTCGGGCTTTTATTTGTTTGAGTAATGTTTACGTCAGCTAGCTCTATTTAATTGCTGAACTTGCTCGATTAAGAAGTTAGTCTCCTTTGTGTACCCAAATTATGCAATGACGTGGATGACCACTGTAACCAGGGAAATTCGAACCAAAATTTTTGACGTTCAAACTCAACACACACGGATTAAGCTATCTGAATCGTTTGTGATGTTCACATATTGTACACTTTTCTGAATAAGGGACCGTGTCTGATGACACTTTGCGCACTAGTTTTTTCGCTGAAGCGATTCCAAATTTTTGGCTTCCGCGGAAATATCTACCTCCCCGCCCCCTCCCCATTACCAAAAGCCACATTTCCCCTGTCTTCGCCTTACTTTCCAAGTTGAAACCTTCACTCCTTGTTTGGAGCGCCGCCTCCTCGCTGGCGACCCTCCTCCACGCTGCTCGGCCTCGCCTATCCAGGCAGGTAATCCACACCCGACCCCCATCCTCCTTCTCCTTCCACATCCCACATGCCCTGATGGCCGGCGCCACACCTTCCACCCAAATCACCAAATAAGTGCCGCCCTAAGCCATGGTGCACGCAGTATAGCCAGGATCCCAAGGACCATTTGGCAGCAGAGAAGAAAATCCCTGCCGCACGCACGGATGAGGTCGTGATGGTTGCCAATCGAGCACCTCGCTGTCGAGGCCACCATCGATGCCTCGCAGGCCGACAACGCGACGTGGTTGGCTGTTTGGTTCAATTCTGCAATGCGATGTTCAATTGTTGTGGGTGCATTCTTTTATTGTATACCATGTGAGAAATAAATCTAATTTGGCTGTACTAAATACGTGAGAAACAAATACAATTGCTATATTTCCAAGTTCTTAAGCATGCTTGGTTTGGTTAACTGTTTGATCTTCTATTAGGAGTATGTTATATTGTGCAATGTGGTGCTCAGTTAATGTTTGGTTCATTTATTATGGTGTTTAGCTAACTGCTTGGTTCAACTCTACACTGCGATGTCCAATTGTCATGGGTAGAATTTTGTATTGTTGTGCATATGAGGAATAAATCGAATTTGGCTGCACTAAATACATGAGAAACATATACAAGGGTTATATTTCCTAGTTCTTAATCATGCTTGGTTTGGATAAATGGGTTTTCCATGTAGCTTGAATTAATCTGATGAATCTGCAATGTGCCTATTTTCATCAATATATTTTAATGATAACATGCGAACTCTTACTTAACCTGATGACTAACTACCTTATATGTGTTGCAGGGAAACAATGGGAAGCACTGAGGTTTACACTCGAGGTTAGCACGTGCATGGTCCATTGTCTAATAGCACATTATTGGGCAATTGGAGGAACCATTCTAATATTTAGGTTTTTTAACAATTTGGTCTTGCACATGTAGGTCCTGCTGTTAGAGGTTTTGACCCACTGTTCGACCCTTTTTGCATATGGGGAAATGAGTTGTCCATGAATATCAGTCAAGTAAGGAAACTCAGAAAGATTGTTAGGATAACGAAATTAGGGACAAAAACAACAAGTTCTTTGTGTGCACAATGAAGAAGACATCAGTTCACTATAGGATGGTACTAACTATTATACCTTGCCTTATTTATTCCTTTGCCCCATTTCCAATATAGAGAAGATATTTATGCACATCCTTGTTTTCAGGCCTTTCCAAAGAAGTCCACTGATGATTACCTCTCAAACCACCTGTATGGTCAGGAGGCGAGGAAGGTATTCATACAACACCCACGGTTCAATATTGAAGTGTTCCTGAAGAGGACAAAGGATGGATGGTCAATCCTCCACAGGCACTGGCCTAAAGTTACAAAGACCTTCAACATCAATGAAGGCTCAATATTTGCCTTCTGCTTCAGCAATTTTCCAGATGAGATACATCTGTCTATGTACCGTCTATGATGCTAATTTTGAAAGGTTATAGATGTCGCATGTGAAACTTGGCCCTGGTGTAGTTGCGTAATGGGGTAGCTGAGTGCTGAAAATATATAATGTTGTACTCTGATTTATTCCAATTATGAAAATGAAATATATTGTGTGCTTAATATGAAATTTCAATTAGATTAATAAATGGATATGAATAATCGGATAATTAGCCTGCTAATTGGATTTTGCTATTGCAAACTATCGGGGTAATGGGCCATGGGTAGCCTAACCCGAGTCCCAGAACCTTTCAAGACATCGGGCCGGCTGCGCCCCTAAAGACGTCAAGATGAAGCGCCACCTTCTGGTGGCCGGCTGGCTGAACGACCGACTGCTAGAAGACGACCATGCTCAGGAAGGCGGCTCCAAGACGGGCTGACTCCTAGCAGGCAGCCTCCAGAGAGGCCGGCTCCTAGCAGTCGGCCCATGGTGCCCTCAAAGTCTGCACCCCCGTAAAGAAGACAAGACAGGGTGAGGCTATAGTGTAGCCCATCACCCCCGTATCCAGGGCCGGGCGTGTCCACAGTGCTCCGTACAAGCGGAGATCTCCGTTCGGCACGGCACTGTTGTCACTCCACCCCTGACGTCACTCCTGTCAGGCGGAGCCCTTCTCCCATGACTGCCTGTCGATACGGCTTGAGGACGGCGGGCCCTACCAGGCAGCGAGAGCCCGGAAGACGGCGGAGGCCAGACCAGACGGACCCGAGGGAGGCCGGCTCCTAGTAGTCGGCCCACTCTTCCCACGGGGCCCATGCGCCATTATCCAGATAAGACGCGGAGTGGCTACAATGATCTCCCGCCAGGCGGCGGGACTGTAGCCACGCCCACCTGACCAAGCGTTCATCATTAGCATTGCGGCTACAATAATTAGCAGCCTGCAAGACCCACGAGCAGCGGAGGTGCCCTGTCGGCTCCGTACCAGACCAGTCGGCAGGGCCCACCAGGCGGCGGGCCCCAGTAGCCGGCGACCAGAGAGATTGCCAGGCAGGCCCTACACCCAGCCAGATTACCGTTGTACCCCTGGGGGGTAGGCCTATATAAATCCCCATGGCACCCATGCAAAGGGTTCGATTGTGTTAGAATTTGACTGACACCTAGGGGGGAGAAGAGCAAGCCCTGCCTTCTTCTACCTCTAGCATACAGCTCGAGGAGCACCATTGTACTCACTAGTGCCTTAGTGATCATGCGGAGACCCCGCAGAGCAGGACTAGGGGTGTTATCTCCTAGGAGAGCCCCGAACCTGGGTAAAGTGCGTCGGCGTTTGTGTCTACGCCTCATCCCGCTTCCTGACACCGGTGACGTTCTACTCGCTCTCACCATGATAAGCCATCCTTTGGGATATGTTGCACCCAACCCCCGACACAAATGGTTGTTCAAAAAATACCGTGGGCGATGACCTCAGGCAACGCACAAAGTTTCTAGGAATAACCCATGTTGGATCAATGAACAATCACACATGACTTTCTCTTGTAAACTATTTGTGTCAGGCCACCTTGCGCAAACGTTTACCACATAAAAACTGTGTGTGATGGACAGCCTTTGCCACACAGTTTCTTCTACGGACCATGTGTGATGCATTCAATAACACAAACGGTTTAACGGGAAAAATTGTGTGTAATGTGCCTGTGAACGGAAACGTTTCCTTGGAGCGACTCTGGGATGTACATACGAACGGAAACGTTTAGTGGGGACTGACTGTGTGGGATGTACTTGCGACCGGAAACAATTTTGCCATATAATTGTATTTTTTAGCTCTACCGTATGTATTTCTGTATTTGAGCGCTCGCCGGTCAAACACGACCTCATTTTGTCGAGTGTGTGTGCCAGGAGGGCATATCCCCAACGGTTTCTGGGTCGTGTTGGAAGGACCCCCTATCGCCCACACTCACTTGGCGACGGTTCCAAATGCCGTCGTGGAAAGGGGTTAAAACCTATTTGTATAGGACCGACGTGTACCAGTGTGCCCTGTTGAAGCTTGACCGTGAAACTCTAGAGCCCTACCCGCGGCTATATAAGAGTCCCCCGATTTCCTTTGCACCTCAATCATCCCTCCCTCGCCTTGTTTGGTCATAGGAATCACCACATCTCATCGTTTCCTCCTCGGACCGCCGTGACGTCGCCGGGGTTTGTCTCGGTTCCGACCTCCTCGGGCCTCCTCTCCTCCTCCCGAGCCTCCCACTAGTTTCGCCTCATCCCGGCGCACCTCCCCCACCTCTTCGTTTTGCCCCCAAGCCACTCTGGACGCGTGCTCCTCATCTGGCCGCCGCCCCATGCCTCTCGGTCGCCTCGTCAGCTCCCCCATCCGCAGCTCCTCCCTCTCTCCCGCCGCCGCCAACGCACTCCCCACACTTCCACGAGCCTCCACATCTCCTCTGTTTGTCGCCGGAGCCACCAGAGCCCCGCACCCATCTCCACCATCGCCGCCAGCCTCTCTCTATTCTTCCCGTAGCGCCGCCTCTCCACTCATCCCCGGAGCCTTCTGATCCTCTGAACTGGTGCGGCCCAGCCCCGCGGTCTCGCCGGTGCGATCGGCCGGGCCGGAGCTCGCCGGAGCCAGCCGGCCCCTTCAGCAGAGTCCGCTTCTGCTTCGCCTCTAGCTCGCCTCTATCTCGGTCGGGGCCCGAGCGAGGTGGAAGACGAGCGACGCCTGGCCCCCCTGTCGCGTGGGCCCCTCCTGTAAGCGAGGCAAAGCCTATGCCCATGTACGTTAAGTGGAGACGGTTTCTTGGAATGCACTTTCCAAACTCTGAAAGCGTATTTCTTTCCTTCTTTGGCTAAAATGCGTTTTCTCTTTAGGAAAACGTATTTCTCTCTACTGCGATTCTAAATGCATTTTCGTTTTCAGAAAACATATCGGCCTGAAGGCGCGTTCAATTTTTCCTCCAGTGGCCTGTTTGCTAGAAAAAATTCACAGATAGGTGCCTGAGCTTCATCCCTTCATATATCGATGACCGTAGTTCCGATCAAGGTGAAACTAGCGCTCACTTCTTCATCTCGTCGAGCTCTATCTTTTGGTCACATTTTCAAGAGGTGGTCCCACATTGAAAATGACATTTTTACCTTGCTTCCAATCAGGCCCTCCAATATGGATCCGTCCGACGTTTTGTTCTGCGGCTTCACCGCACTTCTTCCCAGAGTCCCCGTCACCCCTAGGCAAGCCACAACAACCACTTGCATGATAGCCATGCAGTAGCCATGGTTTTCAACTTGAATATTTAATAAATCTCTGCTTATTTTGATACGGTTATTGTTGTTTCGATAATGCTTATGCATGTGTGCTCACTTTCATACTATGTTTTTATGCACTAGGTTATCATGTATGAGTTCTAGTATCTCTGTCGTATGGCAGGTTTGATAGTAGTAGCAGTGTGTTCTTTCTGATGCATGTTTACAACCTGTTATCTAGTGAAGTAGCTATGCATGTCACTTCGTATCCAGTTGGTTATATGCTTACTTGGTAGTATTCTGGATGAGTTCTTGCATGGTATTTATTTATGATGCCAGTGGTCATGATATGCTCATGTGTAAAGTTATGCTCATCAGCTTGCCATGCGCATTTGGTTAATGTTTCATTACGGTTATGCTTGATGATTATGTTGCACTTCCATGCTTATGTTGATTCATGCTCAAGCATTGTAGTTGTATCATGTTATTTTAATATGGCTCAGCTTATTGCATTCAAGTTTAACCAAACTTAATTGAACTTGAACAATTGTTGGCTGAGTCATGGTGCCACCATATCGAGCTGACCAGTGCAACCACACTTGCCTTTATGGGAGGGTCCTAACTGGGTCTATTGTCGTGCCTCTCGTCGGTGCCTCCAATGATTGAAGGTTATGGGCGTGCATTACCCTGATCAGGTAGGCGGACATAAGCCTTGTGTGCTCGTAGTTGTTAGGCGCCTTTTTGTCCCCGTTTGGGGCCTTTTATGTTTTTGCCATGACGGTGGCCGTTGATGCCTTTGGTAGGCACGGGGCCACCTAGGACTCAATCTTAAGGGGTGTTGGTCGAAGTGGCCGGGAGAGTGTCATGGTAGTAGGACGGGTTTGTCGGAACGCCGTTGGTCCACCCGAATGGGAGTGCGAGTTCATCGGTTCCATGGTGTGGGTAAAGTGCGCTACCTCTGCCGAGTGTGTATTAAACCTATCAATTGAAGCGCCCGCGGATAAGGTCCCAGTTCGTAGTTGGTCACACTATGGGTCAATAGTAATAATAATAAGAATCATAATCATAATAATAATCATAATAATAATAATAATAATAATAATAATAATAATAATAATAATAATAATAATAATAATAATGTTCTTAATAACAACCCTGGTTCGATGATGAGAGAAGTTGGTTTATCTTTAATTATGTGATCGCGAGAGGATCACCGTGGTATTGAGGATACCAAGTTGTTGGATATTTGTGGTGTTACGCGAGAATCACGGGTAAAGGTTAAGCTCCTTGTGGTCATGTAATGATTACTACGGTATGGTGATACCAAGCTTGACCGAATCCTAAGATTATCGTGTGATGTCCGGGATGGTAAGATGATGTATGTGATGGTTACGAGGTAACCCGAGTAGAGTAAGTTGGTGCATGATAATGTCATCATGTTGCATGTAGTTTCATCATGTTCATATGTTCTTTCCATGCTAAAGTTGTAGCATGTTCAGTTGTGCATGCCATGTTAGTATCATGCTCATGATTGATTTAACCTGCTAATGCCATGCTGTTGTTTGTCTTGACTACTTTTGGTTATTGTGAGCTTGCAAGTACATTCAATGTACTGACCTGGCGTGTCATGCCAGTTTGTAGGTCGTGCCTGGATTGCTTGCTTGTTTGGTGTGGTTCCTGTGTTCGTGAGCTAGGATAAACGTTCCAGCCAAAGTCCCTGCGGATTGGAGTCCATCATCGCCGTTCGTTGTTTCGCCGCCAGTAGTTGTCCTGCTACCTCAACTTGTTATGCTACTTGCATAGACCAACTGAGGATGGCGTAGTCTCGCCGTGCCGATGTTATTCATTATAATATCGGGGACCTTGTATTCATATTCCTGTATCAATAGAAAGCTTGTTTGTTCTATATTGAGCAGTGTCGTATTCCAGAAGACTTCACCTCGATGTCTGGGCTGGAATATAGGGTGTTCCAGTTTCTCTAAGCCGGGGTGCCACATCCATGGGAGGGTGAGCGCTGATGGCCTCACTTCCACACGTCTCACCGTGAAACGTCAAAGAAAACGTATGTAACACGCGCAGGAACGAACGTGATTCTGTCTAATAGGTAAACATGCTTCCTATGAGTTCATGTCGATGCCCCTCCAAATGAACTGGCGAGAGGAATCAATTGGAACATGAAGATGCATGAACGTGACTCTGGGGAACGCCAAACCATGCCCCCGTGGGTGTCACCACACTAAAATCAAAAAATGCTAGCGTCCCACTGACCGGCAGTTGAGCAAGCAAGCAAAAAACAATCCCATTGAAGCCCACAGAAAGTTGCACCAATCTTGATGTCCAAACAGACGGTCCAATATTCGAGACGGTTCGACCATTTCCGTCTCTTGCTCTACTACCTTCTTGCTTTTCCTTTCACACCGAAAATCTCATACACTTCGCCAGTTCCCCTCTCTTGAACACCCTCCTATCTCCTTCTGCCCCCATTCACTAGTAGAAAAACGGCAATTTATCCCAGTTCGTAAGGCCCATTTGTCCCGGTTGGGGAACCAGGACTAAAGGGCAGTTACTAAAGGCCTAAACCTTTAGTCCCGGTTCTTACACCAACCGGGACAGATGGGCCTCCACGTGGCCGCTGCGACGAGCCCAGGCAGGAGGGCCTTTGGTCCCGGTTGGTGGCACCAACCGGGACCAAAAGGCATCCACGCGTCAACAGCTGGCAGGAGCTGAGGTTTTTGTTTTTTGGTCAAAGGGGGTGGTTTTGGGGGGTTGGGGGGGTTAATTTAGGGTGTTAATTAGCTAGCTAATAGAGAGAAGTGTCCTCTCTTATCTTCGTTCTTGGTTTACCAACGTTACTTTTATGCCTAAATGTGGCTTAGATTGAAGTGAAGGAAACATATATATGGTGCATGTCGAAAGTAATACTAATCCTAACTTGATTAAGTTTGGATTATTACTACTTTCGACATGCACCGCATGCATGTTGCCTTCACTTCAATCCAATCCATGTTCATTTCACCCACTAATATATAATAACTCTTCATGCTCGCATCATGCATCATCATAATAACAAGTCCTACTAATCATCATCGTACAACTTCTACTCGTTATTAATAACAAGTCATACGATCATCATCCTCATAGTCATCGAACCAACCCTACTTAACTGTTCTTAGAGCATGATCATCAGTACAAGGTAGGACCTAAATACCCTATTTAAGGTAAAATAGCATAAAACAATATAGGCCCTGACTCCCATTATGGAGAATGGAGATCATCATGTCTCCAATTCTGGCGCTTCGCTTCCTTTTGCTTCCAAGAACCTCCTTACGACTGTCCATACATTTTTTCCATTATGTGATTTTCATGACTTCACTTCTTTTAGAAATCCGATATGGACTGGTGAGATTCGCAGGAAGACCTGGCTGCATGTTCAACACATTAAGGCGGCCATTCGGATACATCAGATGAGCCACACAATCATCCGGGATTTTCTGTTGAAAAACATAGTAATAACTTTGTAGTTAGCAATGTAGTTAAGTTTTAAAAGAATTTATGCAAAAGATGCTCAGATGTCGTAATAGTACAAAATCATACCATGGCATCTCCATGGATGTTACCGTAGTTCAACACGTGCACTAGTGGCACGTACTGACCATAATGTGGAGGAGTTTTATTATAGATATTGTAATTCTCAAGAACAGTACAAAATGCAACGAAATGATTTTTCTCCTGATAAGTTAACTCAGAGCCATCGGTGTAGTAGGCTCTGTCTACCATGTTCTGCACATTGTTTGAACAATTAAAATAAGCTGTCAATGGAAATAAGTTGTCAACTATTTTGAAATGAACAATATAAATTAGTTAATAACTATGTTTGACAAACTCACATAGTGGTAGAATTGGAAGCATTTCAACAAGGACCCAAATTTCCAGATTGTCTTGGTTGATGTTAGGATCACCAAGATCTATGGTGACAAGCATACCCTCATAAAAACCATACATCTTGCAAAGATCTTCCCAATTTTTGCAACCAAGACGGTTTACGCTCTCAGAATTATACAGATTTACTTCAAAATCCACATCATGATGGGTCCTTAGGTGAATTTTCTTTGTTTCAAAATTTTCATGGTCTTCAAAACCCATCCTCTCAAAGACATAGCATCTTGCATGCCATGGGATAAGCTACTCAAATTGTAAAAGATGAAAATTACACGTTGAAATAGTTGAAGTCATGCTTAATTACAAAAAAACACTTGTCGTCGTTGCGTACCGTTTCGACATCGAAGGTGTCCTCGAGCTTAATGCTGAAGCGCCGACCTTTGTCCAGGTGAGGCCTGTCGCACAGACCTCGGTCGTCGTGGCACCAGTCGCTCTCCCCCGAGAGACTTTCGTCGTCCGAGTACGACATTTCCTATGTTCATAATTCAAATATTAAACTTGTACAATTAAATATATGTACTAACAAACCCTATAAGCTATCAACTAATACAATGCATAAGCCTTGCATAGTGCTCTCCAATTTTAGCATTCAAAGTAGAAGTAGTATTCAAATTAGCATGCATTCAATTATAAGCAAAACTACATAATCTCTTGCGTCCGTACATCGTCGAATATTATCAATAATACACCTCCAATAGTATCATACATATAGCATCACTAATACAGCTAGCTAGAACCGTAGCGCCCGACGGGTATCGGCGCGGGCGGTGGACACCCAAAGAGAAGGAACCATCACAGGATCATAGTTCTAGTGAGATCCCTGAAGAACCTGCCAGATATTGTGTGACACTCCAAAATTTTCATTTGGTTTTTATCAAAAACTTTGTGGTTTTGAGGAGAGACCTTTTTTAAAAATTTTCTTTTTCAGAAAAACCTTCCTCTTAAAAACCTCCTTTTGCCTTGGCAAGGATTTTATTTCTTTCAAACTTTGGTGGTTGATCTTTTGCAAACTTCTTCTCTGTTAGTTCCCTCTAAAAATTTATTTATTTTTTTGGGAGTTTTAATTTGTTTTATTTTTAAGTGAAGCTCTATGAAAATTTGGGATTTTCTTATCTTTGAAGCCACCCTTGGCTTTGTATTTTTGCCCATGAGATAAAACCCCTCCAAAACCTCCCCTCCCCCCTTGTGATCAACCTAAGTTTTCTCTCCCAACTAATCCAAACTGGTTTTGGATTTTATTCTAGTTATTTTTCCCCCTCAAATCAATTCTGAAAATTATTTGGAGCCTGAGGGATTTTCAAAGCAAGTACACTTTTTCATTTGAGTTTTGACCTCAAACCAATTCTCCTGGATTGTCCTTTGAACCCACAACCCAGAACCATCTTGATCCACTCCTCCTCTTTTCAAATTTTTCAAAATACAGTCTCTGCAAGTTTGGACCAGATTTGCCAAATTTGGTGAAATTCATATCCACACTGCTCCAAAAATTCCACCAAAAATCATGCAGCCTACTTGAGCAAGGAGAAGCCACTCCACCAAAAATCAGCTCAAGGAAAAATCACCAGAGGCCAATTTCATTCGGTCGAACACCTTGTGGGCACTGTTACGGTTCAAAGTTCAGAAAATTCAGTTTCAGTGTCATCTTCCGTCCGTCAGTTTCAGTCACGCGGCCATAGTGCCCTTGGCACGTTCCTCGCCGCCTCTTCCTCTTGTCCGAAGCTTCACACGCGTGCGTGGAGCCTTCCTGGCATCGGTAGCACGCTGGCCCGCCCTCGCCGGCGTCTTCTGCGGCGTCGGGACCTCCCGTGGCGGCCGACAGGAGGCACACCACGGCAGAACGCCGTTCCGCACCGCCCATCGCTCCCTGGCTCTCCGCGTGGCCTCATGCACGCCAGCGCACGCCCGTAGCACAGCCACCGTGGCCGGCAAGCACGGAACGCGCTCTCCGCCGCCGACGGGCCCGCGCCATCCCCGTTCCGTCGAGCTCGCCCTTAACACCCAAACCCCGGCCAGTTTAACACCAAAACGGACCCATTGAACCTCCGTGATGACGCTCGACCCCCTAACCACCCCGACCGATGCACTGCGCCACCGTAATCACTCGCCGGTGATCCTCGTTCACGGCAACCGCCTCGGACCGCCTATATAAAGGGGTCCCGAGCTCACTCTTGTGCACGCAGCACCTCCACTACTCACCAACACCCCGCCAGGCCACTAGGGGGACCTCGAGGAGGTCTCCTCCCCCAGCTCTGGCCGCCTCGCCCTGCCTCGGCCTCCAGCCCGATTCGTTCTGGTGAGGCCATCTCCGACGCTCAAACCCTATTCGTTACCCTCTCTAGCTGCCAGGAGCATAACCCCCTCTTCAATTTAACCTTTGCAGCCCTCTCCGACGAGCCCCTCGACCACCCGAGCCGCCGTCCGCCGGAGCAGAGCTCGCCGTCGACGTGGTGCTCGCCGACCGACTCCACCACCATCAACTGACGCGGAAGGGTGCCCTGAGCACGGAGGTACTCTCCGATCTCTCTGCCTCGCCGTGGATCGCCGCCGGCGACCACCGCGGCTCTCGGGCGCCGGCGAACTCTGCCGCCCCGTTTGAACATTTGAACCTGACGGGTGGGACCCCACCGTCAGCCTCTCTGCTCTCTCTTTCGAATCGTTTTCTGGAAGTGCCTTCGGGCAGAATGCGTTTTCTCTTTGGGCTGGCATAGTCGCTACTGAAGCGTTTTCTGTTTTTATAAACTAGCCCCTGGAAACCTTCTGTTTCATTACAAATAAGTCCCTGGACAAAAACCCTTGTAACTTTTAATCAGAAAAGTATTTTTGATTGATTCTTTTTCTGTTCTCTTTAAAATTTTGTCTAGTTTTTTATCAGATTTATTTGAAAAATATTTGGTTTACCTTCTGTGCACTCCTTGGTATTTACGTTAGCGCATATATTTTCTTTAAACCGTAGATACCGAAGGAGGTGACGGAGCCGCGAACTTCACCGAGCTAGGCTCCGACTACTCTGAACCAGGCAAGCATGTTTGAACTTTTTTTATGATGAGTGTCTTGGCATGTTTTGCATTTAGTTAGTTTCATGGCATGTTGGTGAGCATACCGATGAACGTTATTTTATGTGATAATGAGGTAAGTGAGTTCGATGATCCATACGTGGATGAATGTGAATATGAATGGCCATGTGTTGGCATGAGGATGGGTACGATGGCAGTGTTGTAGCATGCCAGTCTTACGCCAGACTAAGTGACTTCAGTGTCAAACCATATCGGTCCAGTACCTATCATTTTCCTTCCTTGTACTACCACATGTTTTCCGCAAGGAATATGGTTTAGTAAGTTGCAAACCGCTTTCATGGTACACACCAAAGAGGAGAGGCCATGATGATGGTTCCATGGCCCTGGATTAAAGCCAGTCATCCGGTCAGGGGGCATGGGTGTTTCCGGTTGGGACCGAGAGGGGGGCACCCCTTAGAGCGCGCGTATATAAATTTAATCCCATGCTATTCGAGATTGTGATCTCCCCGTCTCAAAAGTTTTTCTTGGACGATGACTAGGGTGATTCCTAGCATCGAGAGGTAGGATGGGTGTGTACCGGTTAGCTGTGTTTTCTTCCGAAATACCGTAAACGGAACTAGTCCTTCGTGACTACGGAAATCCGTTGGCTGTGGGAAAATTTTTGTACAAACTCTGTAGAGTCATATATTCCTCCAAATCATCTATTCCATGTCAAGTTTCATTCCATCTTATCCTAATCAATTGTCAGCTTTGATGACAAAGACTCCGGTGAATCGCATGAGTGCTAAGTCCGGTTGAATGATTATCCCTGTGGATGGACTAACCCGTTTATTCTCATGGATTGAATGTTTATTATGAGTATTATTTACTGGTGAATTTAAAGCCCTTTCTGCGATGTCGCTCAGACGTCCGACTGTGGCATTTCATTTAAAGCCCTTTCTGCGATGTCGCTCAGACGTCCGACCGTGGCATTTCTTTTAAAGCCCTTTATGTGGCATCGCTTAGACACCCGACTGTGGTATTTCTTTTAAAGCCCTTTATGTGGCGTCGCTTGGACACCCGACTGTGGTATTTCTTTTAAAGCCCTTTATGTGGCGTCGCTCAGACGCCCGACTGTGGTATTTCTTTTAAAGCCCTTTATGTGGTGTCGCTAAGATGCCCGACTGTGGCATCATTTCCTTATTTTATTTGTTCACCTTTCGAGGCGTCGCTTCAAACACCCGATCGGTCTTTATTTATGCTCTGTGGGATTTCAGGCGGACTACCGCCGTTTCCCTTTTTACTTACCCCGTTATGCCAATTTTTATTTATTGTGCATTAAGGAATTAATCATGTTGCATCCATGCACGCATTTGTTATATCTTACGTCCGAACTGTCTTGCGAGTACTTTCAAAGTACTCACTGGCTTGTTGATTTGGCCAGATGCTGACGAAGCCGATCTCATGGATGAAGAGTTCGATAGCGAGTCCGACACTTAGAGGAGTCCCAGTCAGTCTCGTGCGACCCTGGATTTGGTCACTGTTTTATATCCGCTTCCGCTACCAAATACATTTATCGAGCCTCACCTCGACGTTCGATGAAGTGATATTCTTAGAGTCTTGTATTTCCCTTCCCGCTGTGTTTTTCCACCACCAACCTATCCATGAGTCAGTAGTATGTCTCCACACCACTGTGTCCTGTCCGCCATTATGTATGATTATTGGCGTGCTTGTAATAATTTGGTTGAGCGACCGCAGTTCAACCCTGTAATATATTTTATGCTACTGGCTTATTGTATCAAGAAATTGTCTACCAGTGAGGAGGATTTCTCTCATACTGGACTCAAAAGACTGGTTTATCAATAAATATTTTTATTGGAAAACCGGTCGTGACAAGCTTGGTATCAGAGCCAGGCTGACTGTAGGAAGCCACTAGGTGCGATCGCTAATTAGTTATCAGCATGACAGAGCTATTTTATGTTTTTGCAATTGTAGTCATTTTCTGTCAGTCAGCATAAATTTATGATCTGACCCTGCAGAATTTTTGCCTACTTTTGTAGATGGCCGACAACAGCTGCGAGTCTCAGACCTTCGCCAACGTGCCCGATGGGTTCGTCAAGCTTCTTTCTTTCATCGTTCAGGTCGCAATGGGGCCATCCGTGCGCCCAGTCTTCACACTCTGCCAGCACCGAGTCAACGACAGTCTGACCATGCACCAGGCCGTGGTGCAATTCAGGGGAGGGCGTGGTGAGTTACGCTGCTTCCGATTCATGGGAAGAGCCATGCCTACGGAGAGGCATGCTATGCAGATGGCAGCCCGCGAGGCGATAGCTCGTCTCAGGGATGTCCTTCCCGTGATGAAGACTCGTCGTTACCGTTATCTTCCGTGCCATGTGCCTTACACCTGTCACTACGCATACTCCTGCCCCAGAGGAGAACGAGACGAGGCTTTTGAGATGCTCATTGAGTATCTCCGGGCCCTGGAGGCAGCCTTCGACAACCTGGTGGACGACTTCGTAGCTACCCGCATGGACTCGGTCCATGGCTGTGCTGCCAACAGGAGGGAGCTCCTACCCATCGCTCCGCCACCGACTTTTGTCTCGTCATCAGCATCTTTTACGCCTACTCGTCGCCTGCCTTCTACCGAAGAACTTAACCAAGTCATTGCACCCACTCCAGCGCGCACTACACCAACCTTCGCGCCCACTCCTGTACGTGTTGCTCCGCCCCTGGCAACCGCTCCGTCCGCTCTGCGCAACACTACACGTATGGAGCCCATTAGCGAGGAGGAAGTCGAGTCCCCAACCTCGCTATGCCTCGCCCTCGGCAGGGCAAAGGAGGTCGTCAACATCTCTGCCTGAGTACGCTTAGCTGCCATGTATTGTACCACTTTGTAAGATATGTGCATAGGTTGTGAGAAGTAGCCTGTTTGCGCATCATGTAGGATCTGGAGAAGTGCACTAGCCTTAATAACATGTCAGGATTATGTACGCATATCCTGAGTGATGTACTGTATAATTACCGCCCACGTGTAAGATATGTAATGAGCAGTCCTTCTCCGTGCGCAAGTCGATTTGTTTTTCTTAAGTAAGCTTGGGTATTTAATTATATCTGCCAGCTTTATGCATTTATGGGTTTTTTTTTGCGACTCTTTCCACTTTTCTTAAGAGTTACAAAAATATTTTTTCCCAGAGTGAAAAATGTCTCGTCCTTGGACACGTTCCATGCCAACTCCACCAGAGGAAATTCATGATACTCAACCCAACAAGGAGTTCACTCAGGGACAGTCAAGCCAACAAGGCAGTGAATCGGCACTTTCACAAATGTGCCACCTTTATGAACAGAGTCAGCAACAACATCGCGAGATGATGAACCAAGTCATCAACATGGGGAATCATCATGGACAGTATCAGCAACATTCCAAGTTATCTGAGCTATAGAAGACACGTCCTCAAACATTTTCTCACACTGACAAGCCTCTTGAAGCCGAGGACTGGCTTCGAGATATGGAGAGGAAATTAATTATTGCAAAGTGTTCAGATCTCGAGAAAGTACTATATGCTCCACACTATCTCACAGGAGCAGCCGCATCGTGGTGGGAGAATTTTCTGCACATGCATCCCAACGAAAATGACATAACCTGGGATGATTTCAAGGAAGGTTTCCGTGGTGCACATATTCCTAAGAGTATTATGAAAATCAAGAAGAGAGAATTCGATGACCTCAAACAAAGGAACATGACAGTGTTAGATTACAATAGTCAATTTACCCTATTATCCCGCTACACCAATGAGGAGCGTATGACTGAAATCAAAAAGATGGAGAAATTCCTTGACGGTCTGGCGCCCGCGCTTAAATGCCAACTGGTCATGCACACTTTTCCTGATTTTAAAACGCTGGTGGACAAGGCCATTACTCTGGAAAATGAGAGACGCAGTCTGGAAGATATCCGCAAGCGAAAAAGGGACCAGACTAATCACACTCACAATCACCGAAGCAAGATAGATTTTAAAAAGGGTGGGAACCCAAATTCTCATCCAATGTCTCACGCCCAATCAAGAATTTTCATGCAAGGGACAAGGAATTCACCTATCGCCCCGGCGTTACTTGTTATGCTTGTGGAGAAGAAGGGCATTATGCCAAACAGTGCCCCAAGCCAAGGAACTCAACCCCAAAGCCAAACAACAGCGGCAATAATTCAGCGCCCAAGCGAAACAATTTCAATCCCAACAATAACCACAGGAAGGGTCATCTAAACCACGTAACCAAAGAGGAGGCACAAAATGCTCCAGATATCGTACTCGGTACATTTCCTGTCAACACAATACCTGCAATGGTTTTGTTTGATTCTGGAGCTTCTCACTCTTTCATCTCGAAAAGTTTTGCTTTGCAAAATAATTTTTTGATGCTTCCTTTGGAGAAATCCATAATAATCAAATCCCCCGGGATTCAGCAAGTTTCTCAGAATTACTGTCAGAATGTGGTCATTGAGTTTGAAGGATTGGAGTTTTATGCAAATCTTATTGTATTGGAAAATAAAGGACTGGATTGGCTAACCACCTATAAGGGTTTTATCGACTGTTTCAACAGGACCGTGATTCTCACACACCACCAAGGGAAGACAATAACAGTATCAGCCAAGGAAGGAAAAGGACCCCGGCAACCGAGATTAAATAAGGTGGACGTTTCTGAGCTAAACAAGGTTCCAGTAGTGTGTGAATTTCCAGATGTATTCCCTGAAGAGCTGCCAGGCATGCCACCAGACCGAGAAATAGAATTCCGCATTGAGCTAGCACCAGGAACCACCCCCATATACAAGAAACCATACAGAATGGCACCATCCGAGTTGATCGAATTGAAGAAGCAAATAAAGGAATTACTGGATAAAGGATACATTCGAGCCAGCTCCTCACCTTGGGGATCACCAATTTTATTTGCCAAGAAGAAGGATGGAACGCTGAGATTGTGTATCGACTATCGAGCACTTAACATGGTCACAGTCAAAAACAAATACCCGATGCCAAGGATAAACGATTTGTTTGATCAACTTGCTCAGGCCAAGGTATTCTCAAAAATTGACTTAAGGTCAGGATACCATCAATTGAAGGTACGAACGGAAGATATCCCCAAAACAGCCTTCACCTCCAGATATGGACCGTACGAGTTCACAGTGATGCCATTTGGATTAACTAACGCCCCGGCATATTTTGTTCACCTCATGAACAAAGTATTTATCAAGTTTATGGACAAATTCGTCGTAGTATTCATCGACGATATTCTGGTATACTCCAAAACACCAGAAGAGCACGCAGAACATCTCAGGATTGTACTAGGAGAGCTAAGGAAACACCAATTGTATGCCAAGTTCAGCAAGTGCGAATTTTGTCTAAGACAAGTAGGTTTCCTAGGCCACGTGCTGACTCAAGACGGTATAGCAGTGGACCCAGAGAAAGTCAAGGCCGTACTTGACTGGAAGTCACCAGCCAGCGTAACAGACATACGAAGTTTCTTGGGAATGGCAGGGTATTACCGCAGATTTATTGAAGGATTTTCCACCATATCCAAGCCTATGACACAGTTACTCAAGAAAGATAAGAAGTTTGAGTGGACAGAAGCCTGCGAGAAAAGTTTCCAAGAGCTAAAGCGGAAATTAACAACAGCACCGGTATTAATTGTACCCGATATACACAAGAATTTTGAAGTATTTTGTGACGCATCCAGAAAGGGTCTCGGATGCGTGTTGATGCAAGAAGGCAAGGTTGTCGCCTACGCTTCAAGGCAACTTCGCAAACACGAGGAAAATTATCCCACTCATGATTTAGAAATGGCAGCAGTTATTCATGCACTCAAGGAATGGATGCATTTCCTACTTGGGAATCGATGTGAGATATATACGGATCACAAAAGCCTCAAATACATTTTTACGCAGCCAGAACTAAATTTACGGCAACGCCGCTGGTTGGAATTGGTAAAGGATTATGATGTTGGTATCCATTACCATCCAGGGAAAGCAAACGTAGTGGCCGATGCCCTGAGTCGGAACCCCAGCTCCGACGGGAACTATCTGCACAGCTTGAGGCCCGAATTCCATCAAGAATTTGTCAAGCTCAACTTGATAATGGTAGCAGAAGGCACCATATCAAACTTGGAAATACAACCACACCTTGTGGAGAAAATTAAAGAGGCTCAGTCCGGTCACCCCAGCATTGAAGGAATTAAAAGGAAGTTGAGTATGGGCAAGGCCTCGGAATTCGTCATAGATAATGAAGGAATATTATGGTACGGAGAAAGGCTATGCGTGCCAAACATAGAAGACCTTAAACAGCAAGTTTTAACTGAAGCACACACCACTCCATATTCGATCCACCCTGGAGGAACCAAAATGTATAAGGATATTCAGGAAAGATTGTGGTGGCACGGTATGAAGAGGGACATAGCCGCCTACATTGCATATTGCGACTCATGTCAACGCATAAAAGCTGAACATCAGAGACCAGCCGGACTACTGCAACCTAACAAAATACCTGAGTGGAAATGGGATGAAATAGGGATGGATTTTATTGTCGGATTACCTCGGTCACGACATGGGAATGATGCCATATGGGTCATCACTGACAGGTTGACCAAAGTGGCACACTTTATTCCAGTGAAGACAACCTACACCACTCAGAGGCTTGCCAGGATTTATCTTTCCCGCATAGTCTGTCTGCACGGTGTCCCGAAGACTATAATTTCCGACAGAGGCACTCAGTTCGTCTCAAGATTTTGGGAGCATTTACAACAGGCTCTGGGAACCCAACTAGCCTTCAGTACCGCATACCATCCACAGACTGATGGACAAACAGAACGCGTAAACCAGGTTTTAGAAGACATGCTGAGAGCATGTGTCCTCACCTATGGAACCAGTTGGGAGGACAGCCTGCCATATGCCGAGTTCGCATACAACAACAGTTACCAGGCCAGCCTACAAATGGCTCCTTTCGAAGCCCTATACGGAAGGAGATGTCGTACCCCGTTAAATTGGTCAGAGACCGGAGACAGCCGCATCTTCGGACCAGATATGCTCAGAGAAGCCGAGGAAAAAGTCAAGCTAATCAGGGACCGACTTAAGACCGCTCAAAGTCGACAGAAAAGTTATTATGATCAGAAACATCGTAGGGTCAGCTTCGAACCCGGTGAATTCGTATACTTGAGAGTATCCCCGATGAGAGGATTGCAACGGTTTAAGATTAAAGGAAAATTGGCACCAAGATTCATTGGACCATTTTGCATAGTGGCACGAAGAGGCACTGTAGCCTACCAGCTAGACTTACCCGAAGACTTGTCCGACATTCACGACGTGTTCCACGTCTCTCAATTAAGGAAGTGCGTAAGCAACCCAGAGAAACAAGTATCCCATGAGAACATTGACGTACAGCCAGACCTCACTTATCGAGAACGTCCCATAAGAATATTAGAGGAGTCTGAAAGGAGGACCCGACAGAAAACCATCAAGTTTTTCAAAGTCCAGTGGAGCAATCACACCGACAGTGAAGCAACTTGGGAAAGCGAGGATTTACTTCGGACAGAGCATCCACACTTATTTAAGGATCAGCTGAAATCTCGGGGACGAGATTTTTCCTAAGGGGGTAGGTGTTGTGACACTCCAAAATTTTTATTTGGTTTTTATCAAAAACTTTGTGGTTTTGAGGAGAGACCTTTTTTAAAAAATTTCTTTTTCAGAAAAACCTTCCTCTTAAAAACCTCCTTTTGCATTGGCAAGGATTTTATTTCTTTCAAACTTTGGTGGTTGATCTTTTGCAAACTTCTTCTCTGTTAGTTCCCTCTAAAAATTTATTTATTTTTTTGGGAGTTTTAATTTGTTTTATTTTTAAGTGAAGCTCTATGAAAATTTCGGATTTTCTTATCTTTGAAGCCACCCTTGGCTTTGTATTTTTGCCCATGAGATAAAACCCCTCCAAAACCTCCCCTCCCCCTTGTGATCAACCTAAGTTTTCTGTCCCAACTAATCCAAACTGGTTTTGGATTTTATTCTAATTATTTTTCCCCCTCAAATCAATTCTGAAAATTATTTGGAGCCTGAGGGATTTTCAAAGCAAGTACACTTTTTCATTTGAGTTTTGACCTCAAACCAATTCTCCTGGATTGTCCTTTGAACCCACAACCCAGAACCATCTTGATCCACTCCTCCACTTTTCAAAATTTTCAAAATATAGTCTCTGCAAGTTTGGACCAGATTTGCCAAATTTGGTGAAATTCATATCCACACTGCTCCAAAAATTCCACCAAAAATCATGCAGCCTACTTGAGCAAGGAGAAGCCACTCCACCAAAAATCAGCTCAAGGAAAAATCACCAGAGGCCAATTTCATTCGGTCGAACACCTTGTGGGCACTGTTACGGTTCAAAGTTCAGAAAATTCAGTTTCAGTGTCATCTTCCGTCCGTCAGTTTCAGTCACGCGGCCACAGTGCCCTTGGCACGTTCCTCGCCGCCTCTTCCTCTTGTCCGAAGCTTCACACGCGTGCGTGGAGCCTTCCTGGCGTCGGTAGCGCGCTGGCCCGCCCTCGCCGGCGTCTTCTGCGGCGTCGGGACCTCCCGTGGCGGCCGACAGGAGGCACACCACGGCAGAACGCCGTTCCGCGCCGCCCATCGCTCCCTGGCTCTCCGCGTGGCCTCATGCACGCCAGCGCACGCCCGTAGCACAGCCACCATGGCCGGCAAGCACGGAACGCGCTCTCCGCCGCCGACGGGCCCGCGCCATCCCCGTTCCGTCGAGCTCGCCCTTAACACCCAAACCTCGGCCAGTTTAACACCAAAACGGACCCATTGAACCTCCGTGATGACGCTCGACCCCCTAACCACCCTGACCGATGCACTGCGCCACCGTAATCACTCGCCGGTGATCCTCGTTCACGGCAACCGCCTCGGACCGCCTATATAAAGGGGTCCCGAGCTCACTCTCGTGCACGCAGCACCTCCACTACTCACCAACACCCCGCCAGGCCACTAGGGGGACCTCGAGGAGGTCTCCTCCCCCAGCTCCGGCCGCCTCGCCCCGCCTTGGCCTCCAGCCCGATTCGTTCTGGTGAGGCCATCTCCGGCGCTCAAACCCCATTCGTTACCCTCTCTAGCTGCCAGGAGCATAACCCCCTCTTCAATTTAACCTTTGCAGCCCTCTCCGACGAGCCCCTCGACCACCCGAGCCGCCGTCCGCCGGAGCAGAGCTCGCCGTCGACGTGGTGCTCGCCGACCGACTCCACCACCATCAACTGACGCGGAAGGGTGCCCTGAGCACGGAGGTACTCTCCGATCTCTCTGCCTCGCCGTGGATCGCCGCCGGCGACCACCGCGGCTCTCGGGTGCCGGCGAACTCTGCCGCCCCGTTTGAACATTTGAACCTGACGGGTGGGACCCCACCGTCAGCCTCTCTGCTCTCTCTTTCGAATCGTTTTCTGGAAGTGCCTTCGGGCAGAATGCGTTTTCTCTTTGGGCTGGCGTAGTCGCTACCGAAGCGTTTTCTGTTTTTATAAACTAGCCCCTGGAAACCTTCTGTTTCATTACAGATAAGTCCCTGGACAAAAACCCTTATAACTTTTAATCAGAAAATTATTTTTGATTGATTCTTTTTCTGTTCTCTTTAAAATTTTGTCTAGTTTTTTATCAGATTTATTTGAAAAATATTTGGTTTACCTTCTGTGCACTCCTTGGTATTTACGTTAGCGCATATATTTTCTTTAAACCGTAGATACCGAAGGAGGTGACGGAGCCGCGAACTTCACCGAGCTAGGCTCCGACTACTCTGAACCAGGCAAGCATGTTTGAACTTTTGATATGATGAGTGTCTTGGCATGTTTTGCATTTAGTTAGTTTCATGGCATGTTGGTGAGCATACCGATGAACGTTATTTTATGTGATAATGAGGTAAGTGAGTTCGATGATCCATACGTGGATGAATGTGAATATGAATGGCCATGTGTTGGCATGAGGATGGGTACGATGGCAGTGTTGTAGCATGCCAGTCTTACGCCAGACTAAGTGACTTCAGTGTCAAACCATATCGGTCCAGTACCTATCATTTTCCTTCCTTGTACTACCACATGTTTTCCGCAAGGAATATAGTTTAGTAAGTTGCAAACCGCTTTCATGGTACACACCAAAGAGGAGAGGCCGTGATGATGGTTCCATGGCCCTGGATTAAAGCCAGTCATCCGGTCAGGGGGCATGGGTATTTCCGGTTGGGACCGAGAGGGGGGCACCCCTTAGAGCGCGCGTATATAAATTTGATCCCATGCTATTCGAGATTGTGATCTCCCCGTCTCAAAAGTTTTTCTTGGACGATGACTAGGGTGATTCCTAGCATCGAGAGGTAGGATGGGTGTGTACCGGTTAGCTGTGTTTTCTTCCGAAATACCGTAAACGGAACTAGTCCTTCGTGACTACGGAAATCCGTTGGCTGTGGGAAAAATTTTGTACAAACTCTGCAGAGTCATATATTCCTCCAAATCATCTATTCCATGTCAAGTTTCGTTCCATCTTATCCTAATCAATTGTCAGCTTTGATGACAGAGACTCCGGTGAATCGCATGAGTGCTAAGTCCGGTTGAATGATTATCCCTGTGGATGGACTAACCCGTTTATTCTCATGGATTGAATGTTTATTATGAGTATTATTTACTGGTGAATTTAAAGCCCTTTCTGCGATGTCGCTCTGACGTCCGACTGTGGCATTTCATTTAAAGCCCTTTATGTGGCATCGTTTAGACACCCGACTGTGGTATTTCTTTTAAAGCCCTTTATGTGGCGTCGCTTAGACACCCGACTGTGGTATTTCTTTTAAAGCCCTTTATGTGGCGTCGCTCAGACGCCCGACTGTGGTATTTCTTTTAAAGCCCTTTATGTGGTGTCGCTAAGATGCCCGACTGTGGCATCATTTCCTTATTTTATTTGTTCACCTTTCGAGGCGTCGCTTCAGACACCCGATCGGTCTTTATTTATGCTCTGTGGGATTTCAGGCGGACTACCGCCGTTTCCCTTTTTACTTACCCCGTTATGCCAATTTTTATTTATTGTGCATTAAGGAATTAATCATGTTGCATCCATGCACGCATTTGTTATATCTTACGTCCGAACTGTCTTGCGAGTACTTTCAAAGTACTCACTGGCTTGTTGATTTGGCCAGATGCTGACGAAGCCGATCTCATGGATGAAGAGTTCGATAGCGAGTCCGACACTTAGAGGAGTCCCAGTCAGTCTCGTGCGACCCTGGATTTGGTCACTGTTTTATATCCGCTTCCGCTACCAAATACATTTATCGAGCCTCACCTCGACGTTCGATGAAGTGATATTCTTAGAGTCTTGTATTTCCCTTCCCGCTGTGTTTTTCCACCACCAACCTATCCATGAGTCAGTAGTATGTCTCCACACCACTGTGTCCTGTCCGCCATTATGTATGATTATTGGCGTGCTTGTAATAACTTGGTTGAGCGACCGCAGTTCAACCCTGTAATATATTTTATGCTACTGGCTTATTGTATCAAGAAATTGTCTACCAGTGAGGAGGATTTCTCTCATACTGGACTCAAAAGACTGGTTTATCAATAAATATTTTTATTGGAAAACCGGTCGTGACATATTGTCGACCTGCCCTCCAACGCAACCATGTAGCGACGGATGTGCTTGTCATCCTCGATGACACGGTGACGTACTACCTCTGCGGTGCCTGGAAGCCTCGACACCATCACTGGCCCACGCGACCGCCACCAAACAAGGTTCGGGTCAACGACGGGCTGGCTCCTCACCAACCTACGCCCCCCAGAAGGTAGCACCTCCCAATACCAGCCCGACGGAGCCCAGTCCTGTACATGGCCTCTCTGAACAAGCAGGCCTCCTCCGCCGTGTCGTTCACAAGGATACGGGATAGGCATCATCAATGTCGATGCAGGAATAATTGCTTGAACTAAAAAAATAAACAAGTTCTATTAATTTTCTTACTAAAAATAAACTATTTCTATAGTAAAATAAAGTAGTTTTATTAAATCAACTAGTTCAACTACTAAGCGCTTACTATAAATAAAAAAAGTAGTACTTACGGAAAATAAACTACTTCTATAGTAAAATAAAGTAGTTTTATTAAATCAACTTGTTCAACTACTACGCACTTATTATAAATAAAATAAAGTAGTACTTACTAAAAATAGACTAGTTTAACTAGTTATATTATTTTTCTAACTAATTATATTAAACACTTTCTAAGTAGTACTCCCTCTGCAAACTAATCTAAGAGCGTTTAGATCACTAAAGTAGTGTTCTAAACACTCTTATATTAATTTACGGAGGGAGTACTTACTAAAATTATCGGAGAGGTGGGGCGTATATGGACAATGACATGTTCGATAAAAAATAAGAAGAGGAAGACGAATAAGAAAAAGAGGAGAAGAGAAAAGAAATAGAGGAGAAGATCAAAGAAAAAAATAAGAAAAAAAGAGGAGAAGAAGAAGGAATAGAGGTGAAGAAGAATTATTCTATTTCTTCTTCTTCTCCTCTATTCCTTCTTCTTTTCCCCTTTTTTGTTCTTCTTTTTCATCTTCTTATTTATTTCTCCTCTTCTTCCTCTCCTCCTCCTCCTCTTCTTCTTCTTCTTCTTCTTCTTCTTCTTCTTCTTCTTCTTCTTCTTCTTCTTCTTCTTCTTCTTCTTCTTCTTCTTATTTTCCTTTTTCCTCTACTGCTTTTTATTCTACACTAACACAGTGGCCCTCGCAAATGCGAGGGCATCATCTTTAGACATACATGTTATATGACTAATACTTTTATAAAATATCATGCAATAAATATCCATGGTACACTAATATATATTATGTAGGATGATAAATCGGTCAACTATGATACATCTCAGAATTCTTATTAGTTGTGATTTGTTTTGGCATGAAAACAATGATTTATCAGATGTCGTTTTCTAACAAATATATGGTCCACCAGATTAATGACCAAATGTTTTGTTTTTCTGAATTTCTACGGTGCCCTCTTTTCCAATTGCATTGTGCTTTTTATGAATGAGACCAATATTTCTAATTGGACCTATGATTATCTCTTGCTTAATTTTCCTAGATTTATTTACAAAGATCTAATGGTTACAATCTATTAATAATAGGATGGTTCACCAGATTGACGGTTGAAAGTTTTTGTTTCATAGATGCAAATATTTGTAGTATGTGTATTTGAACCACCTCTAGGTAAGATGATGTAGTTGTGTGGTGGAACGACTCCTTCTGGAAGGGTTCAAACGCTGGTGCGCACATTTAAACTATGCGAGTATTCGATATGTTCTTTCTATCCAAAAAGAATCAGTGTGGTAACACTTAACCACTTAGCCTCACAAGAAATCCGAGTCATCTTAACATATGGTTTAGATTTCTTTTTATTGTTGATAATTAGTGAAAATGTTAATGCTTTCATTTTTATTTCTCTTAAGAAAGATTATTATATTTTGAACATTTTTCAAATTTTTGTATTTTCAGTTCATACAAATAGACATGCGGATTTAAAGGGAACAATATCTAGTACTCCATCCGTCCCGTAATATGAGATTCTTGCTATGTTAGCTTGAGCAACGATCTTATATTGTGGGATGGAGGGAGTAAATGTGTCTTTAAATGCTGACGTCACGGTAGATGCTTTTTTTAGGAATGTCCTACCCTAATGCATCCGTGCATATAGGAAGGTATTATCCCATATCACCACAACTCTATTTTAGGACCCTAATGCATGCATGTATATAGGGCGGAATCATCCCACATCACCTTACCTTTATTTTTTAGGAAAGGCCAAGCCTGTTTTTTGTAGGACGCATGTAGGAATCGGGCCACATAATCTGACCTTTATTTTTTGGGGGGGAAGGCCTACGTCATTTTTTTAACGAACCGTTGTTTCCTTATAATGGCAATGGTGGCTAATTTTTTCCACCTAAACCACATCTATAAGTTTAGTCTATTAAATAAATGGTTGGATGTTTCTAATGTTTGTTGGATTTACTATCCTATTTCTCTTTTTTCTGGTGAGCCCGAAAACAAAGATTTATCAGACGTCGTATGCCAACAATTATATGGTCCACCAGTTTGATGACCAAATGTTTTGTTTTCGTGAATTTCTACGGTGCCCCTCTTTTCCTATTGTATTGTATTTTTTATTAATGAGACCAATATAATTGAAGCTATGACTATTTCTTGGGTTACTTTTGCAAGATTTACTTACGATGATCTAATGGTTATAATCTATTAATAAAATGATGGTTCATCATATTGATAGTCGAAAGTTTTTGTTTACAAAGATGCATATATTTTTGTATGTGATTAGTATGGTAATTATTAGAACCACCTCTTGGTAAGATGACGGAGTTGTGGTGGCACGACTCCTTCTAGAAGGGTACAAATGCTGGTGCTCACATTTATGCTATGCGAGTCTTCCATACATTATTTCTATCAAAAAAGAATCCGTATGGGAAACGTTTAGCAACTTAGCCTCACAGGAAATCCAAGCTATCTAGACATATGGTTTAGACTTCTTTTTTACACTTCACTTATTAGTGAAAATGTTCACGATTACATTTTTTTTCTTAAAAAGATTCGAATTTTTGGAGCGTTTTTCAAGATTTTGTATTTTCAGTTCATACAAATAGGCATGCAGATTTTATGGGAACGATCTAGTAAATCTGTATTTAAATGTCGATGTCACGCTAGATGTGTTTTTTAGGAATGACTTGCCCTAATGCATGTGTGAATATAGGAAGGAATTAACCCATATCACCACAGCTCTTTTTTTGGACGCGAAGGCATGCATGCATATATAACGGAATCATCCCACATCTCGTTACCTTTTTTTCAGGAAAGGTCAACGCCAGTTTTTTCTAGCAAACTATAATGCATGCGGGCATATATGGAGGAATCTGGGCATATCACCGTTACCTTTAGTTTTTTAGGAAAGGCCAACGGCAATTTTTTTTTTGGAACGAAACGTTTTTTCCTTATAATGGCAATGGTGGGTAATTTTTTCAATTTAAAACAGATCTAATGGCTATAAATGTTTAGTCTATTAAATAAATGGTTGGATGTTTCTAATTTTTATGGGATTTTCAAGCCTATTTATCTTTTTTCTGGTGAGCCCATCAATCACTTTTTATATATAAATAGATATGAACATATACATAAATGACTTTGATCATACACAATTTTGCTATACATACACAATATGAACATATACATAAATTTACAAAGAAAATTCTATGAACAAAAAAATCATAAAAAATCTACGAAAAAAATTACAACAGAAAAAATCATAAAAATTCTATGAACAAAATAAAAATTCTATGAAAAAAATTACAATAGAAAAAAATCATAAAAATTTTATGAAAAAAATTGACATATTCTTTGCATATGAACATACAAACATTTGCATATTCAACAATAATATCACCAAAAAAATCTATGAACAGAAAAAATTCTAACTTTTGCATATTCTTTTATGAACAAATTACAACAACTAAACATCTAAATTAATACAACTACACATCTAAATAATACAACTACACATCTAAATTAATACAACTAGACATCTAAACTTAATTATCTAGAAAATGCATATGCAGATAGGGCGCCCAACGACGAGGAGAATGAGCTCACTGCAGGGGGGCGACGAGGAGGCAGGGCACAGGGACGGCGACGGTGACGAGGAACTAAGGCACGGCGACGGCGACGGTGAGGTAGGGGCGTGGCGACGGGCGACGAGAGGAGGCAGGGCCGGCGGCATCGGGGCAGGGGAGGCGCGGGGCGGTGACGGCGTTGGGGCAGTGCGGGACGGTGTCTGAGGTAGGGGCGATGATGGCGACGGCGAGGCAGAGGGGCAGCAGCCTGGCGGCGTCGTCGGGGCGGGATCGAAGAACTGAACGAAAATTTTCACAAATGATGTATATATAGACGGAGCCTTGGTCCCGGTTCGTGCCACCAACCGGGACCAATGCCACCCTTTAGTCACGGCTGGTGCCACCAACTGGGACCACAGGTCTGTAGCCCAAAGGGCGGGAAGCAGAGGCCTTTCCTCCCCGTTGGTGGCACCAACCGAGACTAAAGGGTGGCATTGGTCCCGGCTGGTGCCACGAACCGGGACCAAAGGCACCCTTTCATCCCGGTTGGTGCCACCAACCGGGACCAAAGGGCGTGTACTGGAACTGCCGTGGTGCGGTGGGATGTTTATGTTGGGGAACGTAATAATTTCAAAAAAATTCCTACGCACACGCAAGATCATGGTGATGCATAGCAACGAGAGGGGAGAGTGTTGTCCACGTACCCTCGTAGACCGAAAGCGGAAGCGTTAGCACAACGCGGTTGATGTAGTCGTACGTCTTCACGATCCGACCGATCAAGTACCGAACGCACGACACCTCCGAGTTCTGCACACGTTCAACTCGATGACATCCCTCGAACTCCGATCCAGCCGAGTGTTGAGGGAGTGTTCCGTCGGCACGACGGTGTGGCGACGGTGATGATGTTCTACCGACGCAAGGCTTCGCCTAAGCACCGCTACGATATGATCGAGGTGGATTATGGTGGAGGGGGGCACCGCACACGGCTAAGAGATCAAGAGATCAATTGTTGTGTCTATGGGGTGCCCCCTGGCCACGTATATAAAGGAGTGGAGGAGGGGAGGGGCCGGCCCTCTCTATGGCGCGCCCTGTGGGGAGTCCTACTCCCACCGAGAGTAGCATTCCCCTTTTCCTAGTAGAACTAGGATCCCTTCCAAGTAGTAGGAGTAGGAGAGAAGGAAAGGGAAGGGAAAAGGAGAAGGAAGGAAGGGGGCGGCCCCCCTCCTAGTCCAATTCGGACCAGCCCATGGGGAGGGGTGCGGCCACCCTTTGAGGCCTTTCTCTCCTTTCTCGTATGGCCTATTAAGGCCCAATACGAATTCCCGTAACTCCTCGGTACTCCCGAAAATACCCGAATCACTCGGAACCTTTCCGATGTACGAATATAGTCGTCCAATATACCGATCTTTATGTCTCGACCACTTCGAGACTCCTTGTCATGTCGCCGATCTCATCCGGGACTCCGAACTCCTTCGGTACATCAAAACACATAAACTCATAATATAACCGTCATCGAACTATAAGCGTGCGGACCCTACGGGTTCGAGAACTATGTAGACATGACTGAGACACGTCTCCGGTCAATAACCAATAGCGGAACCTGGATGCTCATATTGGCTCCTACATATTCAACGAAGATCTTTATCGGTCAAACCGCATAACAACATACGTTGTTCCCTTTGTCATCGGTATGTTACTTATCCGAGATTCGATCGTCGGTATCTCAATACCTAGTTCAATCTCGTTACTGGCAAGTCTCTTTACTCGTTTCGTAACACATCATCCCGCAACTAACTCATTAGTTGTAATGCTTGCAAGGCTTATAGTGATGTGCATTACCGAGTGGGCCCAGAGATACCTCTCCGACAATCGGAGTGACAAATCCTAATCTTGAAATACGCCAACCCAACAAGTACCTTTGGAGACACCTGTAGAGCACCTTTATAATCACCCAGTTACATTGTGACGTTTGGTAGCACACAAAGTGTTCCTCCGGTAAACGGGAGTTGCATAATCTCATAGTCATAGGAACATGTATAAGTCATGAAGAAAGCAATAGAAACAAACTAAACGATCAAGTGCTATGCTAACGGAATGGGTCAAGTCAATCACATCATTATCCAATGATGTGATCCTGTTAATCAAATGACAACTCATGTCTATGGCTAGGAAACTTAACCATCTTTGATTCAACGAGCTAGTCAAGTAGAGGCATACTAGTGACATACTGTTTGTCTATGTATTCACACATGTATTATGTTTCCAGTTAATACATTTCTAGCATGAATAATAAACATTTATCATGATATAAGGAAATAAATAATAACTTTATTATTCCCTCTAGGGCATATTTCCTTCAGTTTAGTCCCACCTCGCTTGCCGAGAGGAGCTCGAAGTGGTTTATAAGCCCTGCCGAGCCGACCACTTCGAGCTCCTCTCTACTGCAGGCTTATGGGCCTAAATCCACTCTCTGTGCTTGTGGGCTTACTAGGCCTACTGCGGACTTGCATCCTTGTCCAACTAGAGGGTTTCTAGTCGTATGCAGGCCGTGGTGGCCTAGTAGGCGGCATTTTTCTCCACTGCGACCCGTCAGCGGGTGCTCTCAACTTCTCGTCTTTCTTACAGTCCTCTTTGTGCCTTCGTATCAACTCGGCATGCTCTTCGTTTCTGAACACACGTTTCAACTGTGGTATTATAGGAGCATACCACATCACTTTTGCAGGAACCCTCTTCCTGGGGGGCTCGCCGCCAACATCACCAGGGTCATCGCATCTGATCTTATACCGCAATGCACCGCATACCGGGCATGTGCTCAAATCCTCGTACGCACCGCGGTAGAGGATGCAGTCGTTAGGGCATGCATGTATCTTAAGCACCTCCAATCCTAGAGGGCATACGACCTTATTTGTTGCGTACGTACTGTTGGGCAATTCATTGTCGTTTGGAAGCTTCTTCTTCAATATTTTCAGTAGCTTCTCAAATCCTTTGTCAGACACAGCATTCTCTGCCTTCCACTGCAGCAATTCTAGTACGGTACCGAGCTTTGTGTTGCCATCTTCGCAATCGGGGTACAACCCTTTTTTGTGATCCTCTAACATGCGATTGAACTTCAGCTTCTCCTTTTGACTTTCACAATGACCCGGCGGAGATCATCATCATCGGGCACATCGTCTGGTTCCTCTTGATCTTCATCAGCTTCCCCCGTTGCAGCATCATGGTATTCAGGGGGCACATAGTTGTCATCGTCCTCTTCTTCTTCTCTTTCTTCCATCATAACCCCTATTTCTCCGTTCTTCATCCAAACATTATAGTGTGGCATGAAACCCTTATAAAGCAGGTGGGTGTGAAGGATTTTCCGGTCAGAGTATGACTTCGTATTCCCACATATAGGGCATGGACAAAACATAAAACCATTCTGCTTGTTTGCCTCGGCCACTTCAAGAAAATTATAAAGGCCCTTAATGTGCTCGGAGGTGTATCTGTCACCGTACAACCATTGCCGGTTCATCTGCATGCATTATATATAATTATGTGTGTCGAAAGTAATAAAATTAGACAAGTATCTATCTAAAGTAAGAATTGTTTTTATTTTAGAAAGAAGATAAGAACAAGAGGCTCACCACGGTGGTGCCGGCGACGAGATTAGTGCGGGCGATCGACGGCGGTGAAGACGGGGACAGGACGTGACGGACCGCTAAACCTATGCATATCTCGGGGAAAATGGAGCTTGGAGGTCGAGCTTTGAGAGGAGAAAACTTAACTAGCGTGGCTCAGGCATTTCATCGAACACCTCATGTGCATAGGAGGTGAGCTAGAGCACCCAAATGCCCTCCCCTCGCCGGCCGAAAAAACAGAGCACTTTGGAGTGCTCTGCTCATCGGCGGGGGTGGGGGGTGGGGTATATATAGGCAACTCATTTGTCCCGGTTCATGGCTGGAACCGGGACTAAAGGCCACCCTTCTATCCTGGTTCGAGACACGAACCGGGACTAATGTATGTGGGCTAGGTGCAAGGCCCATTGGACCCGGTTTGTGCCAGGAACCGGGACAAATGGATCCAGAAGAACCGGGAGCAATGCCCACGAGGCCTCCACAGGGCCCCTGGGCGCATGAATCGGGACGTATGCCCCCCCATGGGTCCGGGTTCGTGACTGAACCGGGACTAATGAGCTGGCCAAGCCCCAACCAAAGCCCCGTAGTCGGTGTCAAAACCGGCGGATCTCGGGTAGGGGGTCCCGAACTGTGCGTCTAAGGAGGATGGTAACAGGAGGCAGGGGACACGATGTTTTACCCAGTTCGGGGCCTCTTGATGGAGGTAAAACCCTACGTCCTGCTTGATTAATATTGATGATATGGGTAGTACAAGAGTAGATCTACCACGAGATCAGAGAGGCTAAACCCTAGAAGCTAGCCTATGGTATGATTGTATGTTGTCCTACCGACTAAAACCCTCTGGTTTATATAAACACCGGAGAGGCTAGGGTTACACAAGGTCGGTTACAAAGGAGGAGATGCACATATCCGTATTGCCTAGCTTGCCTTCCACACCAAGTAGAGTCCCATCCGGACACGAGACGAAGTCTTCAATCTTGTATCTTCATAGTCTAACAGTCTGGCTGTCCGGAGACCCCCTAATCCAGGACTCCCTCAGTAGCCCCTGAACCAGGCTTTCAATGACGATGAGTACGGCGCGCAGTATTGTCTTCGGCATTGCAAGGCGGGTTCATCCTCCAAATACACCACGGAAGAATTTGAATACAAGGATAGTGTCCGACCCTGCAAAATAAGTTCCACATACCACCGTAAAGAGAATAATATTTCCACAAATCCAATTTGCTGACTTGTTTTGGCAACACGACATTATGTCACGGCCCAGTGATTATTCAAACTGTTTCTTTTAACTAGCCCCGCACATCACGCAAGGCAGTTTTTTGACACATCTCGTCAAAGCAAAGATCGTGACCCCTTATCACGGGATTCTCATCAATACGGGCATGGGTAACCCAACCGCGTATAGGACTCCTAGATTATAGGCAAGCCCCAAACGGCCACGAAGAGGACGCTTGGTATTCACCCTCTTTACGGATGAAGATATCAAGAAGTTGAGGGAGGCCAGATACCTGACCGCCGAGGTTTCGCATCGGCTGCCTGCCCGAGGGCAGGTCGTCCCTACTCCTGAACCCAACGAAGATGTCGTGTTCATCTCCCACTTCCTCCGAGGTCTAGGCCTCGCTCTGGATCCCTTCGTAAGGGGTTTGATGTTCTATTACGGGCTAGACTTCCACGATCTATCCCCGGACTCCTTTCTCCACATCTCGGCATTTATTGTCGTGTGTGAGGCCTTCCTCCGCATTACCCCTCACTTCGGCATGTGGCTCAAGACCTTTGATGTGAAGCCGAAGACAATCGAGGGACAGCACGCAACGTGCGGAGGAGCATTAATAACCAAGATTGCAGGAGCTCCGTGGCCAAAAGGTTCCTTTCCAGAGGTGTCCGGATTATGGCAACGGGAGTGGTTTTACATCACAGCCCCCAGAAGTGCCAAGTGGGTGGCCGCCCCCGCTTTCCGCTCGGGCCCCCCACCACAAATGATGTCATGGATTAGCAGAGGGCTGAGCTGGGGTCCAGCCAAGGACGTGCCTATACTGCAAAGCCGCATTCAAGATCTCTTCGAGGGAGATTTTAATTTGGTTATGGTAATGCAAGTCATGCTGGTTCGTCGAGTCCAGCCTTGTAAACGCCAGCTCCTTCGATTGTGGGAATTCAACCCAGAAGGACCGTGCTCTATTCAAAATTTCCTCGGCCTGACGCATGAGGAGATGTACAAGTCATTCTTTAGACCTCAAGAAGAGTGTCTGGATACTACCGAGGACGTGGGCCTGAGTAGCAACTGCGCCGCCGACGAAGTAAACAATCCTCTAGCTGAACACACCGTCTTTTATTTACCATGACGTCATTTCTGAGAAATCACCCTTTGACCAGGACTGGCTAACAAAGGAGAAGATGATTCGGTGGTCGGCCCCCCTCCCCGAGGGTTTGGAAAATCTAGTACTGGAAAAGATGCTCGAGCTCGCACCTTGCCCGGAGCCCTCGAAGGAAGATACATGGGGGAATAATGTGGGCGAAAGCGGGCCCCCATCGCTGCCAGTTCCAACCGAGGGAATGAGCGCCTCCATAAGGGAGGATACCCAAGGAGAAGACTCTAACCTTCTCTCGCTACGGGGGAGGAAGAGGACTGCCTCTGAGGATCCGGAAACCAAGGCTTCCAAACGGGAGAAGAAGTCTCCAACAGAGGGTCCTGCCTCGGGGGGTGCTCTTGTCGCACAAAGTCCGCGCGGGGATCAGCCCTCTAACGAGACGTAAGTCATCAAAAATACTTTAATAGTGAAGATATACTACCTTTCCTCTGAGGAAAATAATCGAAGCATATATCTTGCAGTTCGGATCTTACCCCTTCTCAGCTGAGCTCGTCTTCGGGGGATCTTCTTGCGGATATGATGGAGAGCGAAACGCCTCCCCCAGACTCCCCCGCTCAAGAAGCGGGCGACCTTGAAGTGTGGTCACGGAGGGCCTCTCCAGATCTGGTGAGGCCAGAAGATAATCCCATAGTCACCCGAAGTCCCCAACGTCCGGCTCTCGAAGAGAGCAAACAAAAGAGTCCGGCACCATCTGGTCTGCGGTCAGACATTCTGAGGGAGCTGTTGGAGCGAGCGGCCATCTCAGAAGAACACCATACGTTGATGGGTACGGTGATGGAAAGAATTTCGTCCACCGAAAGCGGATTACATGAAGCCTTTATGAGTCTACTGAGGGGCTTTGAGGTACGTGAAATGATATACTTTTTGATAGT
The DNA here is from genome assembly GCF_002162155.2 of Triticum dicoccoides. NCBI lineage: Eukaryota > Viridiplantae > Streptophyta > Magnoliopsida > Poales > Poaceae > Triticum > Triticum dicoccoides. Next base: position 699,480,169 of record NC_041388.1, on the reverse strand, counting down.
ACCGCACATGTTAGGTGTGCCCTGTGTAGATAGTAGCCCCTGAGACTCTGGTTGTCGTCGAGAACGGCGGCGAATAGAGGATCATAGTCCCAGGTAATAAGCAGACTGCCTTTATGTGCAGGTGGTGGAAGCTCCGGTGGCTAGCCGGACTAATGAGTTTGCCGAACTAAAGTGGCAACTAGATGCGGCAGACGCCGACATCGAGCTTGTTAACAAGCATCTTGACGAGTCACAGGGTAAGTAATGTTTTCTGGTGAATGTCATATAATAAGAGCAGCTTGATGCCAGTATCTTTAATATGTTGTGACTGTAGACGGAGCTGCCATTGTGGAGACCCTTCGGGCGGAACTTGCATGAGCCAAGGAACAAGCAAGAGTTAGTAATACGACTGCTTTGAAGGCGGCCGAAGAGTTAAGAGCCTAGAAGGCTGCGCATTGCGAAAGCAAAGAGAAGATAGCCAAGATGGCCGTAAAATTAAAAGACACTGCCGACCGTTGAAAGTTCCTTGAAGAAGAGAACTGAGTGAAGGTAGTGGACCTCGAAAAAGGCCACGATAGCGACCAAAGACACCCGCTCTGCTATGAGGGCGAAGAAGGAGCAGCTGCGTGAAGCCGGGGATATTGCGTCTGGGAAGCCCTTTCTGCTGCAGAGGAAGTTCGGAGATCCGTGGTATGCCCCTCTGGATCGATTGTGGAGTTCGGCAGACGCATATATGGACTAGGCAGCGAGCGCTGTTGATGCGGTCGAATACTTCCGAGAGCAAACAGATCGTGAAGTGGACAAGCTGTTCTGGTCGCAATTTAACATTCCAGAGCGTCCACTTCCCTTGACTGACCAGCTAGCCGAATGGGCCGAACTTAATAGATTGTCCGGACTTGCCATGAGGTCCGTCGTAGATCATCTGTGGCCGGAGAAGCCGAAGGCGAACAGCTATTTCAGCTTAGTGCAACAGTTCCTTGGTGCGGTGCCGCGCATCAATGTGATGAAGAGGTCGGCATGCATAGAAGGCTCGCGGATGGCCTTTGCCCGTGTCAAAGCATACTGGGCAGAGATGGATGCTACCACTGTTGCGGCGCAGGGTTCGGCCATAGGCCGAGTGGCTGCCGAGCACTATTTTGAAGAAGTTCTTGAGGGTGCTCGTTTAATAGAGGCCCAGTGCTCGAAGAATATTATGTTTGAGTGACATGTATTCCCATTGTAAACACAATGTTTTTATGAAATGTAGTAAGGCTGTATTTATACTTTTGCCGAAAAGTAATATGATGCCTCTTGTGCGGCCGTTTATGTATATATGTATATAACCTGAAAGATTGCAGTCGTCAGCTTCAACCCCCACGCATATAATGCGGAGGTGCTCGCAGAAAATGCGTGTTCACACTTAACCCAACGTCTTGGTCCTATTTAAGGAGGTGATAGCGCAGCGAACGAGGGAACCGGACTATGATGCTTTAACACTTTCACTTCGCGATAGGAGTTTGACGGTGGGGCTACTATATAGCCCCTGGTGGCTCCGCATTCTCCGGAACTCGGGGTGCGTATATGCCTGGCCAGGAAATGGCCCTTCGTTTAAGCGGAGGAATACTAACATTCCGACAGGTCATTGAGTGGTTGACCAGTCTCGCGCTATATCATGACAGTCATTTTTCGGCTTTCTCTACTGAGGTGCTCATCCAGATGAACCAGGGCACAATCGCAGTAGTTCTCCTGGTGCTGCCTTAAGCGATAGAGCGGAACGTAAGGCACCAAAACACAGGAGCCGAGCAAACCCAACATTTGACCAAAGACATGATTCAGAGCTGATAAATATAAGGCCAAACTCGCGACGCTGAACACTCCCTAAGGTATTCGGTCTTTACGGTATAAACCGTGCCTAAATAGTGCCCTTTGTAAGAATCCCCTTGTGTCCAGGTACGTGCGTTATTCTGGCATGGCCACATGCCAAGACGTCAGCATCCTTCTCAATTGTACTGAGAATCCGAGGGATATGTATCAACAAGAGATAGTAAAAAAGGTTTACGCAGGGTCTTAATCTAAAAAGAATCATTGGAGCGGGTCCCTGCTGCATGTCTGCGCCTATGTCTCCGTTGTGCCATATCCTGGACGGGTGTAGCACGATGGTCATCTGTAAAAGAGAGGAACTTAGGTGAAAATGTTGTCGTGCAAAAAGGTAGTTTTTTAAAGAAACCATGTATAATTCAAGATGAGTAAAAATTGCCACTTGTGTGTGTGCGTTGAGCCCCTTGTATTTGTAATAGGGGTGTGGCCATCAATCCGGTGTGAATTACATATAGCTGCGCCGGACTCGTCTAACCGTGTCCGTGGTCTTGACGACCTACCAAATGCTTTAGTTGGTGAGGCCTTTTTTAGTGTGCGGCTGCCAAGGCAGTCGCGCTCTCTTCGGCGCGCAAAGAGCGCTCAACATTTCCATTCACTATAATGATGCCACATGGACCGGGCATCTTGAGCGTGAGGGAAGCGTAATGCGGTATGGCATTAAAGCGAGCGAAAGCTTCGCGTCCAAGTAGTGCTTGATAGCCACCTTGTAATGGAGCAATGTGGAAGGTTAAATGTTCGCTACAGAAGTTATCGGGGAAGCCGAATATAACCTTTAGTAGCAGGGAGCCCGTGCAATGAGCCCCTGGGCCTGGCGTTACTCCTTTAAAGGTAGTATTGCTATGGAAAATTTTCGTTGGGTCTATCCCCATTTCGCAGAATGTATCCTGGTATATCAGGTTTAAACTGCTGCCACCGTCCATCAGGACTCGTGTGAAGTGGTATCCGTCAATTATTGGGTCTAATACCAGGGCGGCCCATCCTGCACGCCGGATACTTGCTGAGTAATCATGAAGGTCAAAAGTGATCGGTTGAGACGACCAGTGGCAGAACTCCATGGTGATAGGCCATTGGGCATATTTTTCTGGGAGTGCCGCTTTGTTTCTACCCTTGATCACGTGTAACACGTTTTCTGGGAGTGCCGCTTTATTCCGGCGTTTGTTATTGTTGTTGCGCCGTGATTTCCCGGTTCCATCTCTAACTTTGGATGTACTGGGGTCGCTGATGCTGCATCTGGCTAGCCAACTATCCTCACCCGCGCAAAAGCAGGTCATGAGGCTTGTTAATGCTGCCATTCTTCTCGGCTTTTCTTGGCCGAGGTGTCTGGAAACCCATTCGTCACGGACGCTATGCTTAAAAGCTGCCAAGGCTTCGGTGTCCGGACAGTCGACTATTTGGTTCTTTTCAGTAAGAAACCTATTCCAAAGCTTTCGGGCTGACTCTCCGGACTGTTGAGTTATGTGACTCAAATCGTCTGCGTCCGGAGGTCGGACATAAGTCCCTTGAAATTTTTCCCAAAAAGCGTCTTCGAGCTCTTCCCAGCTTCCAATGGAGCTTTCGGGGAGGCTCTTAAGCCAGTGCCGAGCTGGCCCTTTGAGTTTGAGGGGTAAATACTTAATGGCGTGGAGATCATCTCCTCCAGCCATATGGATATGGAGGATATAGTCCTCAATCCAGACCCCAGGGCCTGTTGTTCCGTCGTATGCCTCTATATTTACGGGTTTGAATCCCTCTGGAAATTCATGGTCCAGGACCTCATCGGTGAAACATAGGGGGTGTGGGGCACCCCTGTATCTGGGTGTACCGCGTTGTTCAGATGTTTGTTGTGTTGCATTGTATGCTGGAGCGCGCTTACGTGGTCCATAGATGGATCTGGTTGCGCCCTCCTTTTGATGCAAGTCCTCGCGTGGATCGCGTATTGGCTTATGTGCGGCGTTATTTGCCGCTCTATGTTGGCCGTGAGGTCACCTATCCGGCCAGATGTCTGTTTTGATTTTTGGTTGTGGGGGATCTAAGGCCTGCTCATCGAATTCAGGTACCAACTTCCGCTTCGGTTAGCTCTAGGTGGGGCGATTACCGCTGTACTTCGCTGCTGTGTTGAGTACTTTGCTCCATCTGATTTGGAGTGTGTCTTGCGCAGCCTTGAGCCTTTGCTTCTGCTTTTTAGACTCCTCGTGGTGGCAACGAGCCTTTGAAGGGCATTCTGTTGCTCCGGGTGTCTGTCCGGTGTGACGTCATCTGGACTATGATCTTTGATAGAGTCGGGTTGTTCGGCTTGATTCTCCGTGCTGCCGTGGTCCAGTAATGGTTCCCCCTGCTCTAACGCTGCGTCTGTATGATCGTTGTTTCTACCGAGGTAGGATTTGGGGCGGCGCTTACGCCGCCGTTTTTTACTGCTTCTCGAGGGAACAAACCTTCGTTGCGTCCTTCCGTTCCTCGTCGTTGTTTTCTTTTGGTGTGTCCACCATGTATACGTCATGTGGTGAAGTGGGCGTCCAGTGCCCTGTGGGAAGTGGTTCCTGTTCGTCTCCTGCATCGTTGTCCATACTGTCGATGTCTTCGGAATCGGAGTCGAGCATGTCGGTTAAGCCATCGACAGTGGCTATTAAGTGGGTGGTGGGTGGGCGGCGAATTTCTTCGTCATCCGCATCCCAATCCTGTCGGGCATAGTTCGGCCAGGATTCTCCTAACAAGGAGAGAGACGTTAATGAATTCAGTATATCGCCGAAGGGCAAGTGCTGAAAGATATCCCCGGAGGTAAACTCCATGATTGGTGCCCAACCGGATTCGATAGGAACGAGTGCAGGCAGTTCGGAGTCTGTGGTCGGGGATGTATCCGGCAGTTTAACAACACGGCTCTCGTGCAAGGTAAAGTCGATGTTCGGCTCGATCGCCGCTGAGGGTAGGCCTCCGTGGCGGGGTCCATCCACCCGTCCGCGGAAGGCGCAACTGGCTCCGAATTGAGGGTCGGAGCGGCTGCCGGTGCGATCTTAACACTGTCCGATGGTAGAGCTAAATCGTACTCATCGTGACCGCGTGACGCACAAGGCAGAGGCTCGAATCCGTCGAAGATCAAGTCTCCGCGAATATCGGCCGTGTAGTTTAAGCTTCCAAACCTAACCTGGTGGCCAGGGGCGTAACTTTCAATCTGCTTCAGATGGCCAAGCGAATTGGCCCGCAGTGCAAAGCCGTCGAACACGAAGATCTGTCCGGGGAGAAAAGTCTCACCCTGGACAGCATCACCATCGATGATAGTGGGAGCCATCAAGCCTAACGGCGACGACACAGAGGAACTCTCAATGAAAGCACCAATTCAGCAGATCAACCAAAAATCCAAACTGAGTTCGCCTCACCCACCAGCCACCATCCACTTCGAGATACAGACAGTCGGTCGGTGCCCGCGAGAGCACCAAAAACCTCTCCCGACGGTGGCGGTGACTATCGGCGAGGACATGTGCTCTCAATACCGGCGGTGGAGATACCAACAAAGAGCAAGGAAAAAAACGAGTCGATGGATGCGATGAATCCCTCACAAGCAATCGAAGGTAAAAAAATATATTAATCCATTACATTCCATTACCATAGGTCGATTGAAGGGATTTCCCCCCTTTTTCACGGACATGAACCCTAGCCACCACACAAACCATGTTTTTGAATAGTCTTTTTAAACTTGTCTAACAAAATTGAAGTAAGGTACACACGTGTCAATAGAATGCTACCCCTACCCGCCACAGAAATTTGCTTGCTAGATATTTGCTTAAAACGTACCGTAGATGCCAGAACTATCTAGGACACCGCTGTACATTCAAACCATGAGAGCATCCTTACATATCAAACCTGGTACTTACACAAAATTCTATATATCCATTGATTGTATTTGTTTCAAATTATGTGCCTCTCTCATATTAAAATCCGTGCTCCAACCATAGGTCTAGCTGTGCTTATAGCGTGAAACAACCTGTGCCTCTCCGACCATGCCATTTGTTTGTCCATGGGGTTCGTCTCCTCTTTTGCTATGAAATTCAATTTTGCTTCTAGTGTTGCTAACACCTGGCCATGTTTATGTAGCAAGGAATGGTAACAAGGAAAATAGGATAGTTGTGGAAGAGCCTGTTGTGCAGCCAGGTACTATAAAAGGCTCACACAATACATATAATAAAACCTATATAGCAATAGCAGTAAGTTAACCACTTACGTCCACACAATCTTGGAAAATTACACTTCATTTAATTTTTTTACACATTATGTGTATTATTATTCATTCAAAAACATTTTATCTTGTCCTCTAAACCTTACAATTATTCCTCCAAATTACAGAATATCATTTGTGGTGTATTTTGCCTATAAAAAGACACTTCCCCTCACTTCACTGAACTTCATAGTGGCCATACTGCTCACACCTGACCCTAATTTCTATCACTGATTGACCAAACAAAGGATGAGGAACTTCACAGAATGGATTGATCGCCTTTTTAGGTCATGAAATGAAAGGAAAGGGCTATCTTATGAGTTTATGAAGATTAAGTTTCAGATTCTTTATGTATTGTCGTGGAAGACATAGTTTTAAAACTATATCCCATTTTTTCAATGATACTACAGCATGGAAGAATACGAGGATGGTGCCAGCAAAGAGCCACATGTGATACTGCCAACGATGGCACAAAACATGATGATGATTTCATTCCTACTGAGGGCGATGATGCCGCAGAGAAGAATAGTGCGCCGCAGAGGATAAAATTGATGATGTATAACATATTTCTCTACAAATTTTTGTTTCCTCTTTTCCCCCATGAAAACCAAATGTTCCCCTCTAACAAAACCCTCCTTTTCTCAATAGCGAAAATCAAATCGGAAGCGCACAAAGAGGAGAAATACAAACGGAAAATAACTGGTAGCACCAGCGGATGATGAATAGGAGGCAACAACAAATGAGGACAAATGCAAAATCAAGGCAGGGGCAACATTTGTTCAGGTCAATAAAGCATGGAATATGCTTAAAGAACGTCACCAACAAGATGTTAGGACGACCTGATTTGGCAGCATGGAAAATGTCAAATAACGCGCTCCATCTGCAAACCGCTTGTAGCACACATCTACGACAACTTGGACACAGAAAGCATGAAAATAATTTTCGGTGACGCTGGTGAACATAAGGAAATCAAGATAACAAAGGTAGGCATCCAAAAGGTGTTTGGATACCCAAACGACACGTAGAAGTCAGCTCGAAGGCCACGGATTTGCACCGATACAATGAGGAACACGAAGATATGTTTAAAAAGCTACAAGATTTGGTACTACTAGACGACCAAGTATCAAACAGGAAATCAGTTAAAATATTTTTCTTATTTTTTCCACAACGTTGTCTGTGGAACAACTGCCTCTATCTTCAGCCAACAAGCGATAATGGTCAAGGACATGAACTATGAAGAAATGGCACATATGTATTTCTGTGAGGTAATCGTCAAAAGGATTAAGGCAGGAGCCATAGAATGGCAGAAGCACATCACGTTGGATCAGGAAAAAGGAATAAAAAGCACATCAATGGTTTGGCACAGGGACAAGTAATCTTGTACCTCGAGTCCCTGCTGCTGCCAACCGACAGCAAAGAAATCCGGAAGATTGCCAAGACAATGGACAAGACCTCATTACACAAGCAAACCATCTCAAAGAGTGTGACCTAGCGAAAATAGCTAGAAAGCACGACCGGATGACCATGAATTTGGCAAGATACATGTATAGCTCTGTTGTATATATATGCATTATTCCTTATTAAAACGATTTCCAATCTAACCAATTCCATTCTATCGAAACAATGCGGACATGGAAAGGAATAACAGAGAGGATCTTCGATGCCAGCATAGCAACACCTTCGTATTCAATACAAATGATACCAGCACAACAAGAGAAGCTCCAGCACATGACCAAACTGCTACCACCTCCAACCAAGTGCCACGATGTAGCACATGTTTGTGACGGTGGAGCGGGGGAG
>NC_041388.1:699445442-699471862 GCF_002162155.2 Triticum dicoccoides | reverse complement strand
GGAGCGGGGGAGGGTGCGGGGGGTGCTTCTGGTACGCCATTAGTAGTTTTGCAAAAAATAAAAATAAAAAAATTTATACTAGTGGCGCACTATGTGGCAGGTGCGCCATTAGTATTTTTGGAAAAAAAACTTATAGTAGTGGCGCACTATGTGGCAGGTGCGCCATTAGTATTTTTGGAAAAAAATTGTTACTAGTGGCGCACCTTGCGTCTGGTGCGCCATGAGTGTCTATCACACTAATGGCGCACCAACACATGGTGCGCCATTAGTGGCCATATCATCTATAGCCCTTTTCCTAGTAGTGACCAGAGGCGCTGAATACTCTACTCGAAGCACTGCGAAGTGCTTCCATCGTTGAGGAACACCGTACCCTCATGGATGCGGTGATTGAGAAGATTCAGTTCGCGAAGAGCAGACATACCGAAGCCTACACAAGCCTTTTAACAGGCTTTGAGGTAAGCAATGCAATTTGTGAAAAGAAAGTCACAGTATAGACAGTAGCCCCTGAGACTCTGTCTGGTGTTTGGAAATTAGAGCCGAACAAAGGATCAAATAGTTTTTCGCAGGAGACTAACCAGATATGTCTATGTGAATAAGCAGGCGTCGCTGCTAGCCGCGACTTCTCATGCTGCCAAAGTTTCCAGACTGAGGCAGAGTCTGGAGCGGGCCGAGGAAGAACTCGGCCGAGTGAAAAAACAGCTGGAGGACAAGTAGGGTATGTAATGACCTATTCAGATATAGCAAGATATGAATTGCTTGTGTTGATCGTATGATAATTTGTAGGGGCGGCATCCGAGGTGGAAACCCTCAAGGCAGCGTTGGCCGAAGCCCAGAAGAGGGCGGTAGAAGAATAGGCCACTCGCGAAAAGCATGAGGCGAGGGTCGGTGAGGTCCAACAGGAACTACCGGATGCCCTGAAGAAATGTGAGTCCTTGGAGCGCAAGAATGCGGACCAAGAGTCCGAACTTGCCAAGGCTCGTCAAAGTGCACAAGAGGCCCGGGTCGAAGCCCAGGGAGCCCTCCAGGAAATTCAAGAGGCCAAGAAAATTATGGCGGGTAAGGCTTTTATTATGCAGACCAAGTATGTGAAGAAGAGATATCTCTTGCTAACCTGGATTTGGAGTTCTCCAGGGGCGTTTGTGGATCTGCCACATAGTGTTTCTGACGCTGTGGAATTCTTCTGAGCCGAAGAGGAGAGCTTGACGGAGGAGCTGTTCAGGTGGCAATACCTTGCGCCAGAACATCCGGTGCCCTTTAGCGACCAGCTAAAACAGCTGGTCGAGCTGCATAGGGTGGCCGAACTAGCCATGATGGATTTAATAATCCGGCTATGGCCTACAGAAGCTATACCCGGCAACTACTTCAGACTCGTGAAGCGGCTGGTCAATGCCTGCCCTCGGCTCGATGCCATCAAGCGGTTGATCTGCATAGAAGGTGTGCGGATGGCCTTCGCCCGTGTCAAGATACAATGGGCGAAGATGGACACCATCAAGACTACGATCGAAGAACCACCCGCGGGCAAGGAGGACCGCATGCCCGAGCGGTATTTTGAAGATGTTCTGAAGGGACCCCGCATTGTAGCAGAGCAATGTGCTAAGGACATCATTTTTGAATGAGTACATTCATGTTATCCCGTCCTGTATGATGAAAACAATGCTGATATGTAATATAATGCTTTGTTGTTTATTATTTAAAGTTTTACCTCATGTGCGTCTGTTTTATCAAGTCTGAGAGTTGGCCAGTGGTCAGCTTCAGCCCCCATGTAGGTAGTACAGGGGTGTTCGAGATGAATATAACACTCTTTCTCCGAGAATCTGGTCCGTCAAGGAGGTGTTTAGCGCAACGAACCAGGCAATCGGACTATCTGGCTTTATCACCCTCACTTAGCCATAGGAGTTTGACAATTAAAATTTAAGCGTAGCCCCTAGTATCCGAACTAGGGTGTTGTAAACACCTGATCGGATAAGAACCGATTCATCGCATAATGCGGAAAAAATTGCTAAAGATTTGAAACCTCCGAAGAGCAGACCGGCTCACGCCACATCATGACAGTCAGTTTTCGGCTTTCTCTACTGAGGTGCTCATCTGGATAAACCAGGACGCAATCATAGTAGTTCTCCATTTACTACCCAAGCCAATATAGCAGAACGTAAGGTAGTAAGCAGAGGAGCCGGGCAACCCAACTATTGACCAAAGACATGATTCGGAGCCAATGCATATAATGCTAAATTCGGGGTGCCGAACTATACTGTAAAAATTGTTCGGACTTTGTTGCCGTATTATGGGGCGCAATGAAGCCCCTGGCAGACGAAAGCGTACTAAAGTGTACGGGTGCGATTTGATAAGATTTTCAAATGAGCAAACTAGTGCCACAGAAGTTGGGCTGCAAACTGTTTCCACTATAGTTTGATTAATACGTCAAAGCATATTTGTACAAGTAGTGCAATAAGCAACAGGGCTATTTAATATGCCACAACTAAGGGAGAGCTGTGTGCGGGTCCTGAAAACAGGTAGAGTGATCGTTGAAAGAGACCACCTAAAATTCCTTATACGTTAGTGCTTTTTGCCGTATTGGTGTATCTATCCTTTCAAAAGGACCTGTGATCAGGTCGTCAGGGAAGGCCTGTGGAAAAGAAACCTGAAAAGGAATAGAAAAAACATAAAAGTACGTGTGTCCAGGGGAGGTCGAGCCATAATATGATGCAAAATCTAGTTATGCCTCCATCTATGCCCATGGTATTTTGAGTGCGTAATTATGTACACGCGGTACGAACGCCGCCACTTGGGAGGGACTGGGACGGAGGCCGAATTGCTAGTCGAGCTCTTGACGAGCTGGGCTGTCCTGCTGCGGAGTAGTCTGGGCTCGTTTGACAGTGTCCGGGAGCTCGGCCGTCGAATTGAGGTTCTGCTTGAAGAGGCCGCTTTATACTTCTGCTGCTAAAACAGCGGTGTGCTCCTCGATACGGAGGGAGCGTTCCGTGTTTCCATTGACTGTTATGACACCGCGTAGTCTGGGCATATTGAGCTTGAGATAAGCATAGTGCGGTACCGCATTTAATCGAGCAAATGTGGTTCGTTCTAGCAGTGTGTGATAGTAACTGCGGAAAGGGACGATATCGAAGATCAACTCTTCGCTTGGGAAGTTGTCCGGGGGTCCGAAGACAACCTCTAGTGTGATTGAGCCCATACAACGGGCCTCTACACCTGGTATGACTCCTTTAGAGGTAGTCCTTGTAGGCTTGATTCTCGAGGGATTAATACCCATTTTGCGCATTGTATCCTGATAGAGTAGGTTTAGGCTGCTGCCACCATCCATGAGGACTCGCGTGCGATGGATCCATCAATGATTGGGTCAAGGACCAGTGCAGCAGAACCACCATGACGGATACTGGTCGGATGGCCCCTGCAATCGAAAGTGATCAGGCAGGAAGACCATGTGTTGAACTTTGGGGCGACTGGCTCCATCGCGTAGACATCCTTGAGTCCGCGTTTGCGCTCCGTCTTAGGGATATGGGTAGCGTATATCATGTTCACTGTTTTAACTTGGGGGGGGGGACTTCTTCTGTCCCCCTGTGTTCGGCGGACGGGACTCCTAGTCATCGTCCTTGCTTTGCGACCCCTTCTCCTTGTTCTCGGCATTTAATTTGCTGGCCTGTTTAAAAACCCAGCAGTTTCTATTGGTATGATTGGTTGGTTTGTCTGGGGTGCCACGGATATGACATTGACGATCGAGTATGTGGTCCAAGCTGGATGGGCCCGGATTGTTTCTTTTATATGGCTTCTTCTGGTGGCCGGACTTGGAGCCACTGAATCCGGCGTTGACCGCCATGTCGTCAGTATTGTCACCGTTGCTTCGACGCTTTTGCCTGTTTCGTCGAGGCTTGCCGTTGCTGTTTTTGGTCTCAGAGGTCCCAGCCTCGCTTGCAGTGTTTTTGCTATGGGCTAGCCAACTATCCTTGCCCGCTCAAAAAAGGGTCATGAGGGCCGTGAGGGCTGCCATGGACTAATTCTTTTCTTGGCCGAGGTGACGGGTGAACCATTCATCGCGGATGCTATGCTTAAAGGCCGCTAGGGCTTCGACATCCGGATAGTTGACAATTTGGTTCTTTTTAGTTAGGAACCTGGTCCAAAATTTCCTGGCTGACTCTCCGAGCTGTTGAACTATGTGACTTAAGTCATCCGCATCCGGAGGTCGTACATATGTACCTTAGAAGTTGTCGCGAAAGGCTTCTTCCAAGTCCTCCCAGCTGCCAATTGAGATTTTAGGCAGACTGTTTAACCAGTGCCGAGATGGCCCTTTGAGTTTTAGCGGGAGGTATTTGATGGCATGAAGGTCATCACCGCGGGCCATTTGAATATGGAGAAGAAAATATTCAATCCATACCACGGGATCTGTTGTTCTATCATATGATTCGATGTTCACGGGTTTAAACCCTTCGGGGAATTCATGCCCCATTACTTCATCACTGAAGCAAAGAGGGTGTGCGACGCCTCTATATTGGGCCATATCGCGACATAGCTCGGATGGAGTCCATCTGCGGCATTCAGCCCGACCGTGATTAGGCTTGTCACGTCCGAATAGATAGCCATCATCGCGTGTCGGGGCACGCCCCCGCGATCCGTAGATCGATCTGGTATGTCCTGCTCTACTGTCCAGGTCTTGCCGAAGGTCATATGTATATACCCGAGCTATTTTATCCCAAACTTTAAAGTGAGGTAGTACGGGTTGGTGGTTGGTGTTCGGCTTGGGTTGCCGCTTTGTCCCGACCATGTGGTGGTCCGTCAGCCGCATTGTGCACTGATGGCAGGGGCTCCAATGCCTAGTCATCGAATTGAGTTAGTAATTTGCGCTTCGGGGAACTTTTGGGTGGTCGCTCGAGTTCGTATTCCTCGGCTGCCAGGATGTTAGTCCATCTATCAGGCTCCTTGTGGTGGCTATTAGCCGGCTCTTAAAGCGTTCCTTCTCGAGAGGTTCCTCAGGCATGATAAAATGCTCATTGCCGAGGCTCACCTCATCCTTGGAGAGTGGAAGATAATTACTGTCCTCCGAGTCTTCATGCACGGCCTGTTCATCAAGGATGGCTCGCCCATCTTCTCGTTCGTCCTGTTCGGAAGTTGGCTCAACGGGGTCTTCATTGTCTTCGGCATCGTCTAGAGTATTGTTTTCTCCTGCAATGGTATTGCTGTCTTTTTCATGGCGTGACTTAGAACAGCGCCACTGTCATCGGTGCTTTGGCTGTGTCTCAGGGGGTTTATCTTCCACTGGATCTTATTTGTCACCGTCGTTAACTTCTTTGGGTGTGTCCACCATGTATACGTCGTAGGAGGAGGTGGCCGTCCAGCGCCCAGTAAATGGCAGTTTTTGGGCCTGCTCCTCTTCGGCATCATCGTCCATACCTTCGATGTCTCCGGAGTCGTAGTCGAGCATGTCGGTTAGATCCTTGACAATGCCTATTAAGTGGGAGGTGGGTGGGAAGTGAAATTCCCAGTCATCAGCCCCCAGTTCAAACCGGATATAATTCGGCTATGAGTCCCCTGCTAAAGAGAGGTTTTTTTAATGAGTTTAGCATATCACCTAAAGGTGAGTGCCGGAAGATGTCTGCGGAACTGAATTCGATGATCAGCGCCTGGTACGACTCAGTGGACGCGGATGCACGTAGTTCGGAACTAGTGCCCGGAGATGATTCCGGGGGTGCGGTGACGTAGACCCCGCTCGAAGTTGGGTCTGTGTGCGGCTCCAACACCGCTGAGTCTACGGCTTCTGTGGCGGGGTTAAGCTTCCAGTCTTCGGATGGCGCAAGCTGCTCCGGATCTAGGGCCAGAGCACTTACAAGCGCAATCTCCTGGGTATGGTCCGATGACAGATTTATGTCATCTTCATCGCGATGGCAGGGAGCGCCTGCCATGGGCTCAAATCCGTCAAAGATCAAGTCTCCGCGGATATCAACAACGTAGTTCAAGCTTCCAAACCTGACCTGACGGCCAGGGGCGTACCTGTCGATCTGCTCTAGATGGCCAAGCGAGTTGGCCCGCAGTGCGAAGCCGTTGAATACGAAGATCTGGCCAGGAAGAAAGACATCCCCCTCGGCAGCGTTGTTGTAGATGATGGATGGACCATCGAACCTTCTGACGACGACACAGCAGAACTCTCAATGAAAGCACCAATGTCGGTGTCAAAACCGGCGGATCTCAGGTAGGGGGTCCTAAACTGTGTGTCTAAGGTTGATGGTAACAGGAGACAGGGAACACTATGTTTACCCAGGTGGGGCCCTCTCTATGGACGTAATAGCCTACTTCCTGCTTGATTGATCTTGATGAATATGAATATTACAAGAGTTGATCTACCTTGAGATCATAATGGCTAAAACCCTAGAGGTCTAGCCTATGTGATTATTATTTTCTCTGCCCCTACGGGCTAAACCCTCTGGTTCATATAGACACCGCAGGGGACTAGGGTTATACAAAGTCGGTTACAGAGAAAGGAATCTTCATATCCGAACGCGAAGCTTGCCATCCACGCCAAGGAGAGTCCCATCCGGACACAGGTGAGAGTCTTTGGTCTTGTATCTTCATAGCCCATCAGTCCGGCCCATGTCCAATATGCCGGACGCCCGAGGACATCTTAGTCTAGGACTCCCTCAACTGGGGCCAGATCGGGCTGGTTCCAGCTGGTCGCTCCGTCATCTGGCGCGACGTCGTCGCCTTCCTCGTCCTCCTCCTCCTCCGCGGCCTCGTCGCTGGAAGCGACCTCCTCCGTCGAGTTCTCCACTTCGTCCGGGTTCAGCCGAACCAGGACGGTGGCACCTCGATGTCGTCTTCTTCCCGCTTCGGGATGAAGACGTCGCCGTTGGTACTCGGAAAGTGTCGATGGATGAATGGCAATCCCTTCGTGGTCCAGCTCCGACTCTGGCGTCCCCTCCGGGCAGAAGGTGGCCAGCTGCGCCATGCTCACACCCGGATAACTCACCTTCATGAACTCCAGTGCCACCTTGGCACTGGCCAGTGCGGCGGCACCCTTCCAGGCATCGAGCCGCTCTCATTCCACCTCCAACCAGTTGGCAATCCCGCTGGGAGTCCGGGGGACCTACACACCCGGCTAGAGCCCTTCCAAGACCTGCGACCCGGCATGCTGAAACTGGCGGAACTGCTATAGCGCATCGGCATTAGGCGCAACCGAGCGGACTGGAATTGTTCGCCCAAGATCTGGGGTTGGTCAGAGGCAATCTGCACGCCCTCCGCCCTCTGCTGCTCATGCCGCACCTTGATCGCTAGGCTGATGGTGCCGGTGTGGTCCGGGAATTACTCTGTTTAAAAGAAAACAAAAGAATAAGAAGTCGGCTCCTTGCAATTGTCGGCAACCAACCAGTCAAGGAAGAGAGAAGCTTTACCTTCGAGTAGTTCCTTAATCTCCTCGTAGCCCTCTGACGGGTACTTCTCCTTGTGGGCTGATACGTCTCCAACGTATCTACTTTTCCAAACACTTTTGCCCTTGTTTTGGACTCTAACTTGCATGATTTGAATGGAACTAACCCGGACTGACGCTGTTTTCAGCAGAATTACCATGGTGTTATTTATGTGTAGAAACAAAAGTTCTCGGAATGACCTGAAACTTCACGGAGCCACTTTTCAGAAAATATGAAAAATACCTGCAAAAGATGAGGGACAGGGGGCCTACCACCTCTCCACGAGGGTGGGGGCGCGCCTGCCCCCCTAGGGCGCGCCCCCTACCTCGTGGGCCCCCTGTTGCCTCTTCGACTCCAACTCCAACTCCATATATTGTGTTTCGGGGAGAAAAAAAATCAGAGAGAAGAAGTCATCGCATTTTACGATACAGAGCCGCCGCCAAGCCCTAAAACCTCTTAGGAGGGCTGATCTAGAGTCCGTTCGGGGCCCCGGAGAGGGGAATCCGTCGCCATCGTCATCATCAACCATCCTCCATCACCAATTTCATGATGCTCACCGCCGTGCGTGAGTAATTCCATCGTAGGCTTGCTAGACGGTGATGGTTTGTATGGGATCTATCATGTAATCGGGTTAGTTTTTTTAGGGTTCGATCCCTAGTATCCACTATGTTTGCTATGCTTAATGCTTGTCACTAGGGCCCGAGTGCCATGATTTCAGATCTGAACCTATTATGTTTTCATGAATATATGAGTGTTCTTCATCCTATCTTGCAAGTCTATAGTCACCTATTATGTGTTATGATCCGTTAACCCCGAAGTGAAAATAATCAGGATACTTACCGGTGATGACCGTAGTTTGAGGAGTTCATGTATTCACTATGTGTTAATGCTTTGTTCCGGTACTCTATTAAAAGGAGGCCTTAATATCCCTCAGTTTCTGTAAGGACCCCGCTGCCACGGGAGGGTAGGACAAAAGATGTCATGCAAGTTCTTTTCCATAAGCACATATGACTATGTTCAGAATACGTGCCTGCGTTACATCAATGAACTGGAGCTAGTTCTGTGTCACCCTAGGTTATGACTATTACATGATGAACCGCATCTGGCATATTTCTCCATCACTGATCCATTGCCTACGAGCTTTCCTTATATTGTTCTCCGCTTATTTACTTTTCCGTTGCTATTGCTATCATCACTACAAAATACCAAAAACATTACTTTTACTACTGTTATATTTTGCTAACGTTATCACTACTATCATATTACTTTGCTACTAAACACTTTGCTGCAGATATTAAGTTTCTAGGTGTGGTTGAATTGACAACTCAGCTGCTAATGCTCGAGAGTATTCTTTAGCTCCCCTTGTGTCGAATCAATAAATTTGGGTTGAATACTTTACCCTCGAAAACTGTTGCGATCCCCTATACTTGTGGGTTATCAAGACTATTTTCTGGCGCCGTTGCCGGAGAGCATAACTCTATTCTTTGAGTCACTTGGGATATATATCTGCTTATCATTATGAAGAACTTAAGAGATCCAAAAACCAAGATCTATCCCTCAACTACGAGGGGAGGTAAGGAACTGCCATCTAGCTCTGCACTTGATTCACCTTCTGTTACGAGTAAGCTTGTGACACCTACACCTGGTTCTGTTATTCATTCTGATATGTCGCATGTTATTGATGATGCCACTTCTGCTATGCATGATACTTATGATGAAACTACCTCTATGCTTGATACTACTGTGCCACTTAGTAATTTTCTTGATGAATAACTTGCTAGAGCTAGAGAAATTGAAAATATTGAATCTGATGATACTGATGAAAGTGATGATGAAGAATCACTTGTTATTCCTAAGGTTTATTGTCGGTGTCAAAACCGGCGGATCTCGGGTAGGGGGTCCCGAACTGTGCATCTAAGGCGGATGGTAACACGAGGCAGGGGACATAATGTTTTAGCCAGGTTCGGGCCCTCTTGATGGAGGTAAAACCCTACATCCTGCTTGATTTATTCTTGATGATATGAGTATTACAAGAGTTGATCTACCATGAGATCGGAGAGGCTAAACCCTAGAAGCTAGCCTATGGTATGATTGTATGTTGTCCTACAGACTAAAACCCTCCGGTTTATATAGACACCGGAGGGGGCTAGGGTTACACAAGGTCAGTTACAAAGGAGGAGATATACATATCCGTATTGCCTAGCTTGACTTCCACGCCAAGTAGAGTCCCATCCGGACACGGGACGAAGTCTTCAATCTGGTATCTTCATAGTCCAATAGTCCGGCCAAAGGATATAGTCCGGCTGTCCGGAGACCCCCTAATCCAGGACTCCCTCAGTAGCCCCTGAACCAGGCTTCAATGACGATGAGTCCGGCGCGCAGTGTTGTCTTCGGCATTGCAAGGCGGGTTCCTCCTCCGAATACACCACATGAGAATTTGAATACAAGGATAGTGTTCGACCCTGCAACATAAGTTCCACGTACCACCGTAGGGAGAATAATATTTCCACAAATCCAATCTGCTGACAGGTTTTGGCAGCACGACATTATGCCATGGCCCGGTAATTATTCGAACTGTTTTTCCTTAACCAGCCCCGCACATAACGCGAGGCGGTTTCTTGACACGTCTTGTCAAAGCATAGATCGTGTTCCCCTTATTACGGGATTCTCATTAATACGGATGTGGGTAACCCAACCGTGCCTAGGACTCCTAGATTTTAGGCAAGTCCCAAACGGCCACGAGGAGGACGCTTGATATTCACCCTCTTTATAAAGGGGCAAGGCTTATACTTTTTCCCTCCCATGCTCAATCGAATCCTTCCCCTGCCTCGAGTTCTAACACCCAAAGCCCAGGTGAGGTGCTTCGGATGTTCAGGCATGTCCGAATCCAGCCTTCAAGGCCGGTGGATCAAGAAGTTGAGGGCAGCCAGATATCTGACGCCGAAATATCGCATAGGCTGCCCGCCCAAGGGCAGGTCGTCCCTACTCCCGAACCCAAGGAGAGCATTGTGTTCGTCTCCCACTTCCTCCGAGGACTAGGCCCCGCTCTGGATCCCTTCGTCAGTGGTCTTATGTTCTATTACGAGTTGGATTTTCACGATCTGGCCCCTTACTCCCTCCTTCACATCTTGTCATTTATTATCATTTGTGAGGCCTTCCTCCACATTACTCCTCACTTCGGCTTGTGGCTCAATACCTTCGATGTTAAGCCGAGGAGAGTCGACGGACGGTATGCAGTGTGCAGAGGTGCTTTAATAAGAAAAATTGCTGATGCTCCATGGCCAAAGGGTTCCTTTCTAGAGGTGTCCAGATTATGGCAATAGGAGTGGTTCTATGTCACAGCTCCCCAAAGTGCCAGGTGGGTGGCTGCCCCCACCTTTCGCTCGGGCCCTCCACCACAACTGATTTCATGCATCAGCAGGGGACTGAGCTGGGGTCCAGCCAAGGACGTGCCCATATTGCAGAGCCGCATCCGAGATCTCTTCGAGGGAGACTTCAGTTTGGTTATGGTAATACAAGTCATGCTGGTCCGTCGAGTCCAGCCTTGCAAACGCCGGCCCCTCCGCCTGTGGGAATTCAAGCCAGAAGGAGCGCGCGCCATTCAGAATTTCCTCGGCCAGACGCATGAGGAGATGTACAAATCGTTCTACGGACCTCAAATAGAGTGTCCGGACACTATCGAGGATGTGGGCCTGAGCAGCAATCGCTCCGCGGCCCAAGTAAGTAATCCCATGGCCGAATACAATGTCCTTTTTATTTATCATGACATCATTCTGAAGAATCGCTCTTTGACCAGGACTGGATAACAAAGGCGAAGATGATCTGGTGTGCGGCCCCCTTCCTGAAGGCTTGGACAATCCGGTGCTAGAAAAGATGCTTGAGCTAGCACCTTGCCTGGTGCCTACAAAGGAAGATGACGGGGGGAATAAAGAGGGCGAAAGCGGGCCTCCACCGCTACCCATTCCAACCGAGGGAATGAGCGCCTCCGTGAGGGAAGACAACCCAAGGTAAGAATCTGACGTTCGCTTGCCCCGGGGAAGGAAGAGGACTACCTCCGAAGATCCGGAAACCAAGGTTTCCAAGTGGGAGAAGAAATCTCCACCAAAGGGCCCCGCCTTGGAGGGTGCTTTAGCCGTACAAGGCCTGCGTGGGGATCATCCCTCTAACGAGCTGTAAGTAATCAAAAGGTACTTAATAGTGAAGATATCCTACCTTACTTCTGAGGAAAATAACCGAAGCATTTATCTTGCAGTTCGGATCTTTGCCCTTCTCAGCTGAGCTCGTCTTCAGGGGATCTTCTTCCGGAGATTATGGAGAGCGAAACACCTCCTCCGGACTCCCCAGCTCAAAAAGCGGGTGACCTTGAAGTGTTGTCACGGAGAGTTTCTCCTGATCCGGGAAGGCCAGATGGAAATCCTATGGCCACCCGAAGTCCCCAGTATCCGGCTCTTGAAGAGAGCAATCAAAAGAGTCTGGCACCATCTGGTATGCGGTCGGATGTATGGAGGGATCTGCTGGAGAGGGCAGTTATCTCAAAAGAGCACCGAACCTTGATGGGTACGGTGATTGAAAGAATTTCGTCCACCGAAAGCGGACTGCATGAAGCCTTTATGAGTCTACTGACGGGTTTTGAGGTACGCGAAATGATGTATATATATTTTTGAAAGTACCGCACATTTTTAGATGTGCCCTGTGTAGATAGTAGCCCCTGAGACTCTGGTTGTCGCTGAAAACGGCGGCAAACAGAGGATCATAGTCCCAGTCATAACCAGACTGCCTTTACATGCAGGTGGTGGAGGCGCTGGTGGCTAGCCGGACTGATAGGGTTGCCGAACTAAAGCAGCAACTGGATGCGGCCGATGCCGACATCGTGCTTGTTAACAAGCGGCTTGATGAGGCGCATGGTAGGTGAATTTTGTGGTGAAGTCACATAGTAAGAGCAACATGATGCGAGTATCCTTAATATGTTGTGACTGCAGATGGGGCTGCCACCATGGAGACCCTTCGGGCGGAGCTTGCCCTAGCCAAGGAGCAAGCGAGGAGTAGTAATGCGGCTGCTTTAAAGGCGACCGAAGAGTTAAGAGCCGAAAAGGCCGCGCATTGTGAGAGCAAAGAGAAAATGGCCGAGATGGCTATAAAGTTAAAAGACACTACCGACCGTTGCCAGCTTCTTGAAGAGGAAAACCTGGCAAAGGCGATGGACCTGGAAAAGGCCACAACTGGTAGCAAAGACACCCGCTCTACGATGAGAACGAAGAAGGAGGAGCCGCGTCAAGCCGGGGATATCGCGGCTGGGAAACCCTTCCTGCTGCGGAGAAAGTTTGGAGATCCTCAGTATGCCCCTCTGGACCGGCTGTGGAGTTCGGCGGACGCATATATGGACTTGGCAGCGAGTGCTGTCGATGCGGCCGAATACTTCCGAGATCAAACAGATCGTGGAGTGGACAAGCTATTCTGGTCACAATTTAATGTTCCAGAGCGTCCGCTTCCATTGGCTGATCGGCTTGCCAAATGGGCCGAACTGAATAGATTGTCCAGACTCGCCATGAGGTCTATTGTGGATCACCTGTGGCCGAAAAGGCCAAAGCCGAACACCTATTTTAGTTTAGTGTAGCAGTTCCTTGGAGCGGTGCCGTGCATTAATGTGATGAAGTGGTCGGCGTGCATAGAAGGCTCGCGGATGGCCCTTTCCCGTGTCAAAACATACTGGGCGGAGATGGATGTCGCCGCTATCACGGTGTAGGGTTCGGCCATAGGCCGAGTGGCTGCCGACCACTATTTTGAAGAAGTTCTTGAAGGCGCTCGTTCGATAGAGGCCCAGTGCTCGAAGAATATTATGTTTGAATGACATGTATTCCCATTGTAAAAACAATGTTTTATTAAGTTTATCAAGGTTGTATTTATACTTTTGCCCGAAAGTATTATGATGCCTCCTGTGTGGCTGTTTATGTATATATGTATATGACCTGAAAGATTGCAGTCGTCGGCTTCAGCCCCCACGCATATAATGTGGGGGTGTTCGCAGAAGACGCATTTTCACACCTAACCCAATGTCTTGGTCCATTAAGGAGGTGATAGCGCAGCGAGCGAGGCAACCGGGCTATAATGCTTTAACACTTTCACTTAGCCAGAGGAGTTTGACAGTGGGGCTACTATATAGCCCCTGGTGGCACTGCACTCATCCGAATTTGGGGTGCGTACATGCCTGGCCGGGAAGCGGCCCTTCGTTAAGGCTGAGGAATCTCGAAGATTCCGATAGGTCATCGAGTGGTTGACCAGTGTCACACTATATCATGAGAGTCAGTTTTCGGCTTTCTCTACTGAGGTGCTCGTCCGGATGAACTAGGGCACAATCCTAGTAGTTCTCCTGGTGCCGCCTTAGCCGATAGAGCGGAATGTAAGGCAGCAAAACACAGGAGCCGGGCAAACCCAACATTTGACCAAAGACATGATTCGGAGCTGATGCATATAAGGCCAAACTCGCGACGCCGAGCACTCCCTAAGGTATTCGGTCTTTATGGTGTAAACCGGGCCTAAACAGTGCCCTTCGTAATAAGACCCTGGTGTCCAGGTACGTGCATTACTCTGACGTGGCCACATGCCAAGACGTCAGCATCCTTCTCAATTGCACTAAGAATCCGAGGGATGTGTATCAACAAGAGACAGTAAAAAGGGTTTACGCAGGGTCTTAACGTAAAAAGAACCCTTGGAACGGGACCCTGCTGCACGTCTGCACCTGTGTCTCCATTGTGCCGTATTCTGGACGGGTGTAGCACGATGGTCATCTGAAAAAGAGAGGAACTTTAATTGAAAAAGTTGTCGCGCAAAAGGTAAATTATACTAAATAAATAATATAAAGTTCAGAATGAGTAGGATTGAGCTGAATTGCCACTTGTTTGCGCACGTTGAGCCCCTTGTATTGTACTAGTGGTATGGCCATCAAACTTGTATTAATTACATATAGTTGCGCCGGACTCGTCTAACTGCGTCCGTGGTTTTAACGACCTGTCAAATGCTTTAGTTGGTGAGGCCGTTTAGTGTGCGGCTGCCAAGGCGGCCGCGCTGTCTTTGGCGCGCAAGGAGCACTCAATATTTCCACTGACTATAATGTTGCCGCGTGGACCGGGCATCTTAAGCACGAGGGAAGCGTAATGCGGTATTGCATTAAAGCAAGCAAAAGCTTCGCGTCCGAGTAGTGCTTGATAGCCACATTGGAACGGAGCGATTTGGAAAGTTAGCTTTTCGCTACAAAAGTTATCGGGGAAGCCGAATATAACCTCTAGTAATAGGGAGCCCGTGCAATGAGTCTCTGGGCCTGGCGTTACTCCTTTAAAGGAAGTATTGCTACGGCTAATTTTTGCTGGTTCTATCGCCATCTTGCGTACTGTGTCCTGATATATCAAGTTTAAACTGCTGCCGCCGTCCATCAGAACTCGTTTGAAGTGGTGTCCGTCAATTATTGGGTCTAATACTAAGGCAGCCCATCCTGCCCGCCGGACACTTGATGAGTAATCCCGATGATCAAAATTGATCGGTTGGGACGACCAGTGGCAGAACTCCGCGGTGATAGGCCCTGGGGCATATTTATCTAGGGGTGCCTCTTTGTTTCTCCCATTTATCACGTGTAACACGTTTACTGTTTTGACTTCTGGTGGGAATTTCTTCTGTTCCCCAGTGCTTTGCTTGCGAGGCTCATCCTCGTCTTCGCTTGGTGACTCCTGACCCTTGTGTTCGGCGTTGAGCTTGCCGGACTGCTTGAAGACCCAACATTCTCTGTGGGTATGATTGGCAGGTTTACCGGGGGTGTTATGGATCTGACATGTTTGGTCCACAATTTTGTTTGGGCTGGACAGTTCGTCTCTGTTGCCTTTGGAGGGCGACTTTTGCTGACCCGGCCGAGAGCTTCTGAAACCGGCGTTTACTGCCGTGCTCTTCGGGCTGTCTTCTTTATGCCGTCGCTTATTTTTGTTGCGTTGTGATTTCTCGTTTCCATCCCGGACTTCGGATGTACTTGGGTCGCTGGTGCTGCATCGAGCTAACCAGCAATCCTCGCACGCGCAAAAGTGGGTCATGAGGCTTGTTAATGCTGCCATTGTTCTCGGCTTTTCTTGGCTGAGGTGTCTGGCGAGCCATTCATTGTGAACGCTATGCTTGAAAGCTGCTAAGGCTTCGGCGTCTCGATAGTCGACTATTTGGTTCTTTTTAGTAAGAAACATGTTCCAAAGCTTTCGGGCTGACTCTTCGGGCTGTTGGGTTATATGACTCAAATCGTCTGCATCCGGTGGTCAGACATAAGTCCCTTGAAAATTTGCCCAAAAAGTGTCTTCAAGCACTTCCCAGCTTCCAATGGAGTTTTCGGGGAGGCTTTTAAGCCAGTGCCGAGCTGGCCCTTTGAGCTTGAGGGGTAAGTATTTGATGGCGTGGAGATCGTCTCCTCGACCCATATGGATATGGAGGATGTAGTCCTCAATCCAGACCCTAGGGTCTGTTGTTCCGTCGTACGCCTCTATGTTTACGGGTTTGAGTCCCTCTGGAAATTCATGGTCCAGCACCTCGTCGTTGAAACATAGGGGGTGTGCGGCACCCCTGTATTTGGGTGTGTCGTGGTGTTCGGGTGTTTGTTGTGTTGCAGTGTATGTTGGAGCGTGCTTGCGTGGTCCATAGATGGATCTCGTTGCGTCATCCATTTGATGCGAGCCCTTACACGGATTGCGTACTGGTTTATGTGCCGCGTTGTTTGCCGCTTTATGTTGGCTATGAAGTCGTCTATCCGAATGGATGGCCATTTTATTTTTTAATTGCGAGGGATGTAAGGCCTCCTCATCGAATTCGGGTAGCAACTTTCGCTTCGGTGTGGCGATTACTGGCATACTTCGCTGCAGTGTCGAGTACTTCACTCCATCTGATTTTGAGTGTGTCTTGTGTAGCTCTGACCCTTTGCTTCTGCTTTTTCAAACTCCTCGCAGTGGCAACCAGCCTTTGATGGGAATTCTGTTGCTCCGGGTGCCTGTCCTGTGTGATGTCGTCTGGACTGTTATCTTCGACGGGGTTGGGTGATGGTTCGCCCTGCTCTAACGCTGGGTCTATATGATTGTTGTTTCTGCCGAGGCGGGATTTAGAGCAGCGTTTACGCTGCCGCTTTGACTGTTTCTCGAGGGAACAACCCTTCGCTGCGTCCTTCCGTTCCTCGTCGTCGTTTTCTTTGGGTGTGTCCACCATGTATACATCATATGATGAAGTGGGCGTCCAGTGCCTTGTCGGCAGTGGTTCCTGTTCGTCTCCTGCATCGTCGTCCATACCGTTGATGTCTTCGGAGTTGAGGTCCGGCATGTCGGTTAAATCGTCGACAATGGCTATTAAGTGGGTGGTGGGTGGGCGGTGAGCTTCTTCGTCATCCGCATCCCGATCCTGCCGAACGTAGTTCGGCCAGGATTCTCCTCACAAGGAGAGAGACCTTAATGAGTTCAGTATGTTTCCCAGGGCGAGTGCTGAAAGATATACGCGGAGGTAAACTCCATGATCGGCGCCGAGCCGGAATCGATAGGCACGGGCGCAGGCAGTCCGGTGTCCGTGGCCGGAGAAGGATCCGATAGTTCGGCAACACGGCTCCCGTAGTCCATGGATGGCGCGATTGGCTCCGAATTGAGGTCCGGAGCGGTCGCCGGTGTGATATCCTGAGCACTGTCCGATGGCAGAGCTAAATTATGCTCATCAAGACTGTGCAGCTTACTTGCCAGGGGCTCGAATCCATTGAAGATCAAGTTTCCGCGGATATCAGCCATGTATTTTGGGCTTCCAAGCCTGACCTGGTGGCAGGGGAGTAAATTTCGATCTGCTCCAGATGGCCAAGTGATTTGGCCCGCAGTGCGAAGCCGCCGAATACGAAGATCTGTCCGGGGAGAAAAGCCTCACCCTGGACCGCATCGCTATCGATGGTCAAAGGAGCCATCAAGCCTAATGGCGACGACACAGAGGAACTCTCAATGAAAGCACCAATGTCGGTGTCAAAACCACCGGATCTCGAGTACGGGGTCCCGAACTATGCGCCTAAGGCGGATGGTAACAGGAGGCAGGATACACGATGTTTTACCCAGGTTCAGGCCCTCTTGATGGAGGTAAAACCCTACGTCCTGCTTGATTTATTCTTGATGATATGAGTATTACAAGAGTTGATCTACCATGAGATCGGAGAGGCTAAACCCTATAAGCTAGCCTATGGTATGATTGTATGTTGTCCTACGGACTAAAACCCTCCGGTTTATATAGACACCGGAGGGGGCTAGGGTTACACAAGGTCGGTTACAAAGGAGGAGATATACATATCCGTATTTCCTAGATTGCCTTCCACGCCAAGTAGAGTCCCATCTGGACACGAGACGAAGTCTTCAATCTGGTATCTTCATAGTCCAATAGTCTGGCTGTCCGAAGACCCCCTAATCCAGGACTACCTCAGTTATGTTTTTGATCAAGAAGCTTCTTTCGCTATTTTAGCTTGCAAAAATAGAAATGAACTCAAAAGGTTATTAGCTAAATGGAATAAGCAATCTCTAAATGCTACAATGAAACCTGGCCCTGCTTTTTCTACTTCACCTATCTTCGTTACTGATAAGGATTATGAATTCTCTGTTGATCCTGATATAATTACTTTGGCTGAATCTGATCCTTTTCATGGTTATGAATATGAAAATGTTGTGGCACATCTTACTAAATTGAATGATATAAGCCACCCTGTTCACTAAAGATTAGAGAACTTGTTACTTTTACATCCTTAAAATATTTCCGTTCACATGAAAGGGTGATGCTAAGATATGGTTTAATTCTCTTGATCCTGGTTGTGTGCGTAGTCCCCAGGATATGATTTATTACTTCTCTGCTAAATACTTCCCTGCTCATAAGAAACAAGCTGCTTTAAGGGATATATATATATATATATATAATTTTGTGCAAATTGAAGAAGAGAGTCTCCCACAAGCTTGGGGGAGGCTTCTCCAATTACTTAATGCTTTTCCTGATCATCCTCTTAATAAAAATGAAATACTTGATATCTTTTATAATGGACTAACCCATGCCTCCAGAGATTACCTGGATAGCTGTGCTGGTTCTATTTTCAGGGAAAGAACACCGGATGAAGCTGAAATTCTATTGAATAATATGTTGACAAATGAAAATAATTGGAGACCTCCGGAGCCAATTCCTGAGCCTATTCCTAAACCAACTCCGAAGAAGAGGGGTATTCTATTTCTCAGTCCTGAAGATATGCAAGAGGCAAAGAAATCTATGAAAGAAAAGGGTATTAAAGCAGAAGATGTTAAGAATTTACCTCCTATTGAAGAAATACATGGTCTAAATTTACCGCCTGTTGAAGAAACATATAATCCAAATCCTTCTCCTATTGAAGAAACGCATGGTCTTGATAACCCGACATAGGTAGTAAAGGTAAATTCTCTATATATATATGATAAAGCTAAAATCTCATTTACTAAGTTTGCTAGCCCATGCTTAGATGAGTTTGATAAATTTATGGCTAAGCAAGAAGATTTTAATGCTTATTTTGGTAGACAATTGAAATACAACTCAAATATGCTTGAAAACTTGGGTGATTATTATGGAAGGTAGTCTTAATGTTTGATGTATAAGAAAGGTAGTCTTAATGTTTTGAACATACAACCAGGTCATCCTACGAATCTCAACTGTCCATACGAGATTTCTAAAAGAAGTGGGGACATGAAAATCAAAGAATGGAAAAAATGTATGGACAGTCGAAGGAGGTTCTTGGAAGCAAAAGGAAGCGAAGCGCAAGAATTGGAGACAGGATGTTCTCCATTCTCCATAATGGAGAGTCGGGGTCTCTATAGTTTTATGGTATTTTACCTTAAATAAGGTATTTAGGTCCTACCTAATACTGATGATCATGTGCTAAGAACAATTAAGTAGGGTTGGTTCGATGACTATCAAGATGATGATCGTATGACTTGTTATTAATAATGAGTAGAATTTGTATGATGATGATTAGTAGGACTTGTTAGGATTTGTATTACTTCTGAATAACTCGCTACTCGCGGTCTCGAGACTTGTAATGTTCTATCTTTGTTCGATCTTTTGAATTCGGAGACTAATATGATGAATTATATTCGGAGACTAATCTTCTATTGTATTCGATGAATCTGCTCTTGCCGTGGGGTGATGTCTATATTCTGTCCAATAATATATTTTGTAACCTGTGCAAAATTCAGAAAAGTAAAAAAACCTAATATTCATACTAATGGCGCATCACCCCAAAGTGCACCATTAGTATGCCAGATACTAATGGCGCACGGCGTGGTGCGCCATTAGTACCAGATACTAATGGCGCACCAGCGGTGCGCCATTAGTAAAAAATACTAGTGGCGTGGTACTAGTGGCACACCAGTAGTGCGCCATTAGTAGGCAAAACTGGTGCACCACTTGTAGGCCTTTTCCTAGTAGTGCTGGGCGCTCCCCCTGCCTCATGGGCCCACGGTGGCCCTCCTCCACTTATTCTTTCACATATACACTTCTTCTTCCTCCCAAAAACACGAATATCCAGCCCAAGCACGAGTTCTAGCTCATCTTGCTGCCATTTTCGATCTCCTTGCTCAAAGCACCTCTCACAAAACTGCTTGGGGAGATTGTTCCTTGGTATGTGAGTCCTCCATTAGTCCAATTAGTTTTTGTTCTAGTGCTTTATTCATTGCAAATTTTTGCTGCTTAGGTGACCCTGTTCTTGAGCTTGCATGTCAAATTTATATGGGCCAAAGTAGTTTTGATGCATGATATAGGCCCTAGGCACTTGTAGGAGTAGTTGCTATCAATATTATTTGGTTTGGTTTAATTTTATTTTGTGGTTACTAAAAATTTTAGAATTTTTCAGAAAATGATGAGGAGACTTTTGAGGGGCTCGTCGAGACAAAGCTCGAAGGAAAAGGCACCAAAACCTAAGTATAATCTGTCTCGCACCACGGAGGTTCGGGCGTGTGAATGGCCTTCTGATGATTTCTTGAGAGCAGCCAGTATTTATGAAGATTTTCATGAATTGGCTAAGAATGCATGCCTCACTGCTTTCCTCCATGACCAATGCGATCAGTATCTCTTACTCACAAATACCTTTGCGCAAAACTTTCATTTCCATTCTAGGAACTCGCCACCTACGGTGGAGTTTCATTTATATGATGATCATAAGGAGATGTCACTTTATGATTATTGTCGGATTTGTTTAGTCCCTTTTGAGGGAAAGACAAAAGAACTACATTGTGATGATGTGGAGGGGTTTATTGATGCTATCACTGTAGGGGAAACAAGGAAGGTTTCCGATGCACGAATCACTAGCATACATTTTCCTGTTTTACGTTATTTTTCATTATTTGCTAGTTGTTGCTTAATTGGTCACGGAAACTGTGGAAACCATAGTATCCCTGATACTATTATTCTTCTCCACGGTTTATATAGTGATAACTCTGTTAGTATGGGCGGCATTATTGCTAAACGGTTAAGTCTGAACTGTACCAAGGGCCCCATCTTTGGAGGCATCTATGCTTCACGCCTAGCTGCGCATTTTAACATACATATTAGGCATTTTGAGAAGGAAGAAAAGGTGTTGCCTCATGTTTTTCTAGATTATAAAGTATGGTGGCACATGATTTTACTGTTAAGAATAGGGAAGGATAGCTTAAATATCAATTGTTCTTTAATAAACATCATCCTGAGACTATTACCCTACCTGCTCCTACTTTGTTTGATTTATCTTCAGGCACGTACCTTGTTCCGTTGAAGGCTATTCACGCCTACTGGAACCCTGCACCAGCCGTGGAGCCGGAGCCGGAACCACAAGTTGATCCTTCACGACAGTATAATTACCAGTGGGATCCGGAGATGATTGTCAGCCAGTGGCAATCGGAGTCTTCCTCTTCTTCATCTCAGTACGACCCAACTACTATTATGGATATCCACCAGCCCAGCCATGGCCATAGACCAACTTAGGCCAAAAGCCTAAGCTTGGGGGATTACGTATTTCCCACCGACATTACATTTACATTCACACACTCGTGCCAGTTGTCGGTGCTCATACTTTTTCATTGTACTATCCATGCTAGTTTATTTCCCCTTTATGCTTTCTTCTTGTGTGTTTATTAAACCTGAAGAAAAACCAAAAAAATTAGTTGTAGCTTTTGGTTACTTTAATTTCCATGCTTGTAGTAGTAATTAAAAAGAAAACCCAGAAATATTTCCTGTTCTTCTTTTGCTTGTTGGGAGCTTTCCCGTGTAAATAGTTTTATTTCTTTTCTTTTCTTTGGGGGTCGATAGGAGAAGACCATGATTAAATTGTTGAAGTGGCTCTTATATGCATAAATGTTGATCTGACAAAAGAGCCCATTTTGCCTTGTCTTCTCCTTTTTATTGGATGCCTGCAGATTCCATCTTAGTCCAATGCACGTGCACTATTATTATTATTCACCTCAGTCGATCGTGCAAGTGAAAGGCAATTATGATGATATATGATGGACTGACTGAGATGAGAAAAGCTGGTATGAACACGACCTCTTTTGTTTTTGTAAATATGATTAGTTCATCATTCCTGATTCAGCCTATTATGAATAAACATGTTTGCAATGACAACTAGAGATCATAGTTTCTTGTGCCATGCTTGATTAGCTATGAGTTACAATGGTTTACCTTGTGTGCCAACATGCTATTGAGATAGTTATGATGTGGTATGATAGGGTGGTATCCTCCTCTGAATGATTTAATTGACTTGACTTGGCGCATGTTCACGCATGTAGTTGAAACAAAATCAACATAGCCTTCACGATATTTATGTTCATGGTGGATTATATCCTACTTATGCTTGCATTCGGTGTTGATTAATTTTAATGCATGTTCATGACTGTTGTCGCTCTCTAGCTAGTCGCTTCCTAGTCTTTTGCTATCCTTCACTTGTACTAAGCGGGAATACTGCTTGTGCATCCAATCCCTTAAAACCCCAAAGTTATTCCACATGAGTCCACTATACCTACCTATATACGGTATCTACCTCCGTTCCAAGTAAATTTGTATGTGTCAAACTCTAAACCTTCAAATAAATATCCTGTTTTGTATGCTCGAATAGCTCATGTATCACCTAGGGCTGTCTATATCTTCCATGTTAGGCAGGTTATTCTCAAGAGGATTGGACTCCGCTCCTCACTCACGAGATAAATGGCTGGTCACCGGGATGCCCAGTCCCATGCTTTATGCAAACTAAATCAAAATAATTCCAAACAGAACTCCCCCTGGGACTCTTGTTAGTTGGAGGCACTCGTTGTTTCGAACAAGCCATGGATTGATGCTTGTTGGTGGAAGGGGGAGTATAAACTTTACCATTCTGTTTGGGAACCGCATATAATGTGTGTAGCATGGAAGATATCGCCATCCCTTGGTTGTTATGTTGACAATGAAAGTATACCGCTCAAAATATTATTCACCTCTGTTTCAAAACCGAGCTCTGGCACCTCTAAAAATCCCTGCTTCCCTCTGCGAAGGGCCTATCTATTTACTTTTATGCTGAGTCATCATCCTTCTGTTAAAAAGCACCAGTTGGAGAGCACCACTGTCATTTGCATTCATCACTATTAGTTTACATTGAGTATGACTTGACTGGATCTCTTTTACCATGAATTACAATGTCTAGTCAGTCCTTGGTCTTTAAAGGTGCTCTGCATTTATGTTTTGGGGTCTCCGAAAGGGCTAGCGAGATACCATCTTGTTATATCATATTATGATTGTTTTGAAAAAGTGTTGCCATCCGAGATTTATTATTATTGCTTGCTAGTTGATTATGCTATTGATATGAGTAAACTTGAGACCTGAGCGTTATTGCGAATGTGGTTAGTTATAATCTTTACTGAAAACTTGAATGTTGGCTTTACATATTTACACAACAACAGCAAACAGAATTTGCAAAAGTTTTTCTTTATCACTTTCAGTTTGTCAACTGAATTGCTTGAGGACAAGCAAAGGTTCAAGCTTGGGGGAGTTGATACGTCTCCAACGTATCTACTTTTCCAAACACTTTTTCCTTGTTTTGGACTCTAACTTGCATGATTTGAATGGAACTAACCCGGACTGACGCTGTTTTCAGCAGAATTACCATGGTGTTACTTATGTGTAGAAATAAACGTTCTCGGAATGACCTGAAACTTCACGGAGCCCCTTTTTAGAAAATATGAAATATACCCGCAAAAGATGAGGGCCAGGGGGCCCACCACCTCTCAACGAGGGTGGGGGCGCGCCTGCCCCCCTAGGGCACGCCCCCTACCTTGTGGGCCCCTTGTTGTCTCTTCGACCCCGACTCCAACTCCATATATTGTGTTTCAGGGAGAAAAAAATCAGAGAGAAGAATTCATCGCGTTTTACGATACGGAGCCGCCGCCAAGCCCTAAAACCTCTCGGGTGGGCTAATCTGGAGTCCGTTCGGGGCTCGGGAGAGGGGAATCCGTCGCCATCGTCATCATCAACCATCCTCCATCACCAATTTCATGATGCTCACCGCCGTGCATGAGTAATTCCATCGTAGGCTTGTTGGACGGTGATGGGTTGGATGGGATCTATCATGTAATCGAGTTAGTTTTGTTAGGGTTTTATCCCTAGTATCCACTATGCACTACTAGGGAAAACCCTAGTAGTAGCGCATGTTTTTAGGCTATCAGCAGCGCGGCTGGCCGCGCTACCAATAAGGTGCTACAGCTAACTCTTAGTAGTAGCGTTGTATGTACCCGCACTACTACTATTGACTATAGCAGCATCGCTTTTACAGAACGCGCTACTTTTAGTTAGCTGTAGTGATTTCCTAGCCCCGCGCTACTGCTATATCTTTCATCATTTCAACCCCATTTCAGCTTCAATAAACTACAATTTCGAGATACTAGGTACTACTAGATATCAATTTCATAAAGCCATAAAGCATTATAGGTACTAGGTAGTATTCCCTCGGTTCCAAATTACTCGTCATGGTTTTAGTTCAAATTTGAACCAAAACCACGACGAGTAATTTGAAATGGAGGGAGTACTAGATAACAATTTCATATATACTCGACATGCATCCTCAAGCAGTACTAGGTGATATCGACGACGATCATCATATGTAGTTTTAGATGATATCGACGACGATCATCATATGTAGTTCTACATGATATCGACGACAATCATCATATGTAGTTCTAGATGATATAGCCACACACAGACACATATGTAGTTCTAGATGATATCGACGACGATCATCATCCTCAAGCCTGGACAGCGGGTGTTCCTGATAGTAATTAGGATGGCCTGTCCAGCACGAAGATTCTTGCCAACAAGGAATCTCTTCCACCCAACCGAGTTTAAGTGTGTGCGACCGTCGTCTGTGTCCATGTGGTAAGTACAGGTGGTGACGGAGGCCCTTGCGGTAAGGCATAGTCCAGCTGAGCCTTCTTCATCAGGCTCGATACCACAACTCGCAGATAGGTCCTTTGGCAATTTCTGAATAAGAAAAATATATCAATTAATAAATAGCTTCGCAAATACTCTTACAAATATATTTCTATTAAGTCTATATTTCTACACTATCAAAAGAAAAAGTACTACGCATTTGTACTATTTAATCATGAATTCTACTAATAAGTATATATGGATTATCTACTAGATTCCACATAGCATATCATCGACTAGATTCCACATAGCATATCATTGGACTCTACACTAAGCATATCATCGGATAATTTGCATTTGTAAGTATAACAATAAAGCATATATGTATATCATCAACTTACTACAGTCAGTATAACATACCATTTCATGCCGATCGACCATGGTACTTGTCAGGCGGGTCACGAATGGCACCCCGACAAAGTCATCACATGGTGGAATTATGTCCCATAGGTTGCGCACCTCCTCCTCGCTCAGCCTCATTCTTTGAGCTATGATGGCTTCATGAAGTGGGTTCTCATCATTTTCATCATCTTCGTCATCTTCATCATCTTTGTCATCTTCATCATCTTCCACCAGGTTGAGATAAATGACAGCCAGCTTGGGTCTTTCTTCTCTGAAGGAGAACCTGATCAACTCACCACCAGTAAGACGCATGTGGGCGACAAAATGGGCCCATCCATCTCCTCCAATCTGCAACATATTGCTTCCTTTCTCGACCTCCATAGTGTATGGCCCCACCAGGAGCCTCAAATGTCACAGTGTCTCCTGTCAGCTTGTTGAATTTCAGCCTCACATTGCATGGGACGATCTGTGTAAGAAAAGCAAAATGACACAATGTAGTAATGTTAACACTAAAAATAAAATAGTTGTTACATTTCATCTAATTTCTTACCGCCGCATGACGAAAAGTTGGCTGGAAGTAGATGCCGAACAGCTTGCCAGTTGCAAGGCTGCTGGCGCACCTTGACTTGCACAGTCGACATAGTGGTGGTGGTGGCGGCGCCATTTTCCTAAAGCAATATGAGCAAAGGATTAACGATCCACTTCACAGGAAAGAAAAACAGTAGCATGTGATTTTAACTAAATTGGCACCTACATTTTGCCAAAAAATAACTTATTACAAAAAAACAAAAACATCAACATATCCATGTTCAGAAAAAATGACAATAAAATGGTGCATACTAGATCAACTAAATCAACTAGCCTACTAAATCAAGTAAATCAAAATGTTCTAAATCAACTAGCCTACTAAATCTACTAAATCAAAATGTTCTAAATCAACTAAATTAACTAGCCTACTAAATTAACTAAATCAAAATGTTGCATATGAACTAGCCTACTAAATCAAAATGTAGCAGGGAGGAGGGAGAAGGAGGGGCGACTCGAGGAGGGAGAAGAGAGTAGGACGGAGGAGGAAGGCGGAGCGAGGAGGGGCCGGCCAGTGGCGAGTCGAGGGAGGACAAAGGAGGAGGGCGGTACCAAGTCCAGCGAGGAGGAGGAGTTGACGGTGGCACAGAGGGAAGAGGGGTAGGCGACGGCGGCCGGTGGGGGAGGGCC
>NC_041388.1:699437568-699444949 GCF_002162155.2 Triticum dicoccoides | reverse complement strand
GGGAGTGAATCTGAGTTTGTGAGTGTGGATCACGGAGAGGAGCGTACGTGGGGGTGGAGATAGCTAGTTTTAGCAGTAGCGCTCCAAAGGCAAAGGCGCTACTGCTGAACTACCTATCAGTAGCGCGGTCCCAGTAAACGCGCTGCTGCTAGAACTAGCTTCGCGGCGGGGTCGTGGGAATTATAGCAGTAGCGCGGCTTAGAGGAGGCGCGCTGCTGATATGTCTATTTCAGCAACGCGTATTGAAGGAGCGCGCTATTGCTACATTGCAGCAGCGCCTTATTTTAAAACTCGTTGCTGGTAAGATCATGTGTATAAGTGTTTCCCTAGAAGTGATGTTCTGAGATTGATGTTGCTATGACTTTGCTATGCTTAATGCTTGTCACTAGGGCCCGAGTGCCATTATTTCAGATCTGAGTGTTCTTGATATATGAGTGTTTTTGATCCTATCTTGCAAGTCTATAGTCACCTATTATGTGTTATTATCCGTTAACCCTGAAGTGACAATAATCGGGATACTTACCGGTGATGACCGTAGTTTGAGGAGTTCATGTATTCACTATGTGTTAATGCTTTGTTCTGGTACTCTATTAAAAGGAGGCCTTAATATCCCTTAGTTTCCATTAGGACCCCGCTGCCACAGGAGGGTAGGACAAAAGATGTCATGCAAGTTCTTTTCCATAAGCACGTATGACTATGTTCGGAATACGTGCCTACATTACATCAATGAACTGGAGCTAGTTCTGTGTCACCCTAGGTTATGACTGTTACATGATGAACCACATCTGGCATAATTCTCCATCACTGATCCATTGCCTATGAGCTTTCCATATATTGTTCTCCGCTTATTTACTTTTCCGTTGCTATTGCTATCATCACTACAACAATACCAAAAACATTACTTTTACTATTGTTATCTTTTGCTACCGTTATCACTACTATCATATTAAGTTTCCAGGTGCGGTTGAATTGACAACTCATCTTCTAACACTCGAGAGTATTCTTTGGCTCCCCTTGTGTCGAAACAATAATTTTGGGTTGAATACTTTACCCTCGAAAATTATTGCGATCCCCAATACTTGTGGGTTATCATCGGCCCAGCCCGAGCGTTGGGACTCAAACTCAGCCTTGAGGTGCTCCTCCTTGTCCTTCAGTCGCTGGACCTCCTCCGCGTGTTGGGTCGCCTGGTCAGCCGGCTCCTTTTTGAGCCGGTTGCGCTCCGTGACCGCCTGGCTGCACTCCAGCTCCTTGGGCTGAAGCCGGCCCTCGAGCTCTGGCACGCGGCCCTACAACTGGGAAGCGACCTCTGAGAAAACGAAGAAGAATTGTCAGCAACGACATCGACAAAGACAAGAAGCCACCGGGAAGATCCGGCCCGACTGCTCAGCAGTCGTCCCGAATCTCGGGGGCTACACCTAGTGGGTGCCCTTGCGCGCCCCACTGAAAGCCAGCCTGCGTACCTCGGCTCTTCCACAAGTCGGCGGTCCGGTTGGCGAGCGCCTGGTTCTATGAGTTGAAGGCGGCCGCATGCAGGTTGTGGTAGTCCTGCATCAACAGCGACATCCAAACGTTCAGAAACACGCCTTAAAGTTCCAACCCGCCTGCTCAGCAGCCGGTTTGGAACTTGGAGGCTACACCCAATGGGTGCCCTGGTGATCTCAAAAATAAAAAAGCAAATCAAGGGCGTACCTGGACGGATGTCTGCATCGCCGCCATCTCGCTCCTCGCCTTCAGGAGGGTGGCACCGTGAGTGGCAAACTTATCCAAGACATCCTACACCTCGAGGTTCAGGGTTCAGCGAGGCGGGGCGGAACTCGTGGCCTCGGTGTCGTCTCCCTACGAGCTTGCGGACCCGGTTTCCACTAGCCTTGGCTCGGAAGACGCTCGTGCCTGGCGCAGGTTGATTACCCACAAGTATAGGGGATCTATCATAGTCGTTTCGACAAGTAAGACTGTTGAACCCAACGAGGAGCAGAAGGAAATGTCAAGCGGTGTTCAGCAAGGTATTCTCTGCAAGTACTGAAATTACCGGTAAAAGATAATTGTGTGATAAGATAATTCGTAACGGGTAACAAGTAACAAAAGTAAAAAAGGTGCAGCAAGGTGGCCCGATCCTTTTTGTAAGAAAGGGCAAGCCTGGATGAACTCTAATATAAAGCAAAGCGCTCCCGAGGACACATGGTAATTATTGTCAAGCTAGTTTTCATCATGCTCATATGATTCGCGTTCATTATTTTGATAATTTGATATGTGCGTGGACTGGTGCTTGGGTGCTGCCCTTCCTTGGACAAGCCTCCCACTTATGATTAATCCCTCTTGCAAGAATCCGATGCTACGAAAGAAGAATTAAGACAAATCCAACCATAGCATGAAACATATGGATCCAAATCAGCCCCTTACGAAGCAACACATAAACTAGGGTTTAAGCTACTGTCACTCTAGCAACCCATCATCTACTTATTACGTCCCAATGCCTTCCCCTAGGCCCAAATCATGGTGAAGTGTTATGTAGTCGACGTTCACATAACACCACTAGAGGAGAGACATAAATCTAATCAAAATATCGAATGAATACCAAATTCACATGATTACTTATACCAAGACTTCTCCGATAAGGATCTGAACATATGAACTTCCACCGAATAAACCAACTAGCATGAACTACAAGGAGTAATCAACACCACAAGCAACCCACAGGTACAAATATGAGATTTTGAGATAGAGATCGGATACAAGAGATGAACGAGGGTTTGAGAGGAGATGGTGCTCGTGAAGATGTTGATGGAGATTGACCCCCTCTCGATGAGAGGATCATTGGTGATGACGATGGCTTCGATTTCCCCCTCTCGGAGGGAAGTTTCCCCAGCAGAATAGCTCCGCCTGAGCCCTAGATTGGTTCTGCCCAAGTTCTGCCTCAAGACGGCAACGCTTCGTCCCGAAAGCTTCCTTTTGATTTTTTCCAGTTCAAAACACACCATATAGCAGAACATGGGCATCGGGGGCCCGCGAGGTGGCCCACAATGCAGGGGGAGCGCACGGGGGGTAGGGCGCGCCCCCACCCTTGTGGATGGCTGGTGGCCCCCTCTGGTGCTTTCTTCGCCCAATATTTTGTATATATTTCAAAACAATTCTCTGTGAAG
Source organism: Triticum dicoccoides (assembly GCF_002162155.2). Classification (NCBI taxonomy): domain Eukaryota; kingdom Viridiplantae; phylum Streptophyta; class Magnoliopsida; order Poales; family Poaceae; genus Triticum; species Triticum dicoccoides. The sequence continues at coordinate 699,441,809 of NC_041388.1, read as the reverse complement.
TTTCAACACTTTTGGAGTTGTGCGGAATATGTCTCCAACATTTGCTCCTTTTCCAGTCCAGAATTCCATCTGCCGGCATTCTCCAAGGCATAAGTATTGTACCATAATGTGTAATAATAACCCATAATGCAATAAATATCAATATAAAAGCATGATGCAAAATGGACGTATCAACTCCCCCAAGCTTAGACATTGCCTGTCCTCAAGCGAAAGCCGTTATCGAAAATTATGTCCACATGTTTAGAGATAGAGGTGCCGATAAAATAAAATACAAACATGAGGGCATCATGATCGTCTTTAGAACAACAACATATATTGTCATATAATTTCTTATGATAAAGTAACAATTTGTTCATGAGGTAGAGTATGAATCACAAACTTTATTGAAAACTAACAAACTATGATTTCAGTCATTGAGGCAATTGCAATTTATGATAATGTCGAAGTTGTCAATATAAGAGATTTTCAGCAAGTCCACATACTCAACTATCATTTAGTCTTTCACAATTGCTAACACTCGCACGATACTTATGGGTTCAGAGCTTCAATCGTACACAGAGAAAGATAGGGGCTTATAGTTTCGCCTCCCAACCTTTTACCTCAAGGGTAATGTCAACATTAATAGTCTATGATAACCTACATCTGAGTGGATATATATATCCGGATCTCTCCAACACATAGTTCTTGCCAAATGAAAAAGTGTAAAAAGGAAAGGTGAAGATCAGCATGACTCTTGTATAAGGGTAGAAGATGAAAGTAAAAGATAGGCCCTTCGCAGAGGGAAGCGGAGCTTGTCATGCGCTTTTATGGTTGGATGCACAAAATCTTAATGCAAAAGAACGTCACTTTATATTGCCGCTTGTGATAAAGAACTTTATTATGCAGTCTGTCGCTTTTATTTCTTCAATATCACAAGTTTCTATAAACCTTATGTTTGGAAGCACAAGTAGTATATCTACTTGGTGCAAATAATTTGGCTAGCATGAGAGGGAAAGGCAAGCTCAACATGTTGGAAGATCCATGTCAATATAACTTCTATTCGGATATAAGAAAACATAACCCATTATGTTGTCTTCCTTGTCCAACATCAACCTTTTAGCATGTCATATTTTAATGAGTGCTCACAATTACAAAAGATGTCCAAGATAGTATATTTATATGTGAATCCTCTCTTTCTTATTACTTCCTATTAATTGAAAAAATGACTAAAACTATGTTTGTCAACTATCAACAAATTTTATTCATCCTACTTGTCAGGGATATGTATCGACATATGCCAGGGGGTGGCCTATCATGGATGGGGACAGGAGTACGTCGTTGGGTCCTAGGAGCGGGAGTGAGCAAGATCTCGAACGCCTATGAGTCTTACCCAGGTTCGGTGCTCTCCGTGGAGATAACACCCCTAGTCCTTCTCTGCGGGGTCTCCGCATGATGACTATCGTCAATAGAGTAGTTGCAAGAGTGCTCCTTGAGCTGTTTCGGCTAAAGGAAGAAGAAGGGCTAGGCTAGCTATATCTTCTCCTTCTATGGGTGTGTGTATGATGGCTAGGGTTCTGAAGCCTTTGCATGGATGAGCCTGGGGGGTTTATATAGGCCTACCCCCTAAGTTTACAATGGTAATCTGGTCGGGTGTAGGACCCGGCCGTCTATGTCCCTCAGCGCCGGCTTCTCCACCGGCTGTCGGGGCCCGCCTCTTGGTGGGTCACACCGGCTGCCGTGAATTCGGCCGACAGGTAGGACCCGTCGCCTGCGGGCCATACTGACTGCTTTCTACTATAGCCCCGCCCTTGGCGACGGAGGCTTTGTCGGGGAGCGCATGGCTATAGACCCGCCGCCTGGTGGGCGCTTACTGTAGACACGCCCCGTCTCTTTGGATTGATGGTGCGCAGACTTCGAGGGGAGCGGAGGGCCGCCTGCTGGGAATCGGCATGCCCTTAAGGCCGCCTGCTCGGGGTGCGCCGTCTTCTAGGTGCTCGCGGATAGGTAGGCCCTGCCGCCTGCGGGCCGAACCGACCGTCCATCATGGGAGCATGGCTCCTGCTGACGTAGGTCCCATCATGGACCGTGTGGCAACAGTGTCGCGCCAGGCGAGGGGTGTCCGCTTGGTACACCCACACTATAGCCATGCTCGTCCTGGATTCGGCGGTGGCAGGTTATACTGTAGCCATGCCATGTCTCATTGTAGTTAATGGGCACAAACTTTGAGGGTTAGGGGGCCGTCTGCTGAGTGCCGGCTCCATAAGGTGGACTGCTGGGGGGAGGCGTCGTCTTCTAGCAACATGCCCGTTGGACCAGTCGACCCAAGGAGTCGGCCTTTCGCCAGAAAGGTGTGAGGGGCGCCACTAGCCCCGATGTCTTGAAATGCCATGGGGTGCTGACGAGGCTACCAGTGGTCAATCGCTTCGACAGTAGTCCCCGAAGATGGTGGGGCGCCGCGGCTGAAACCGAGGAACATCAGCAGCTTCGTCCTACTCCGAGTGATCTGGTAGTCTTCTTTCGTCCTGCTTCTGGTGATGCTGACTGTTAGGACCCGGTCAAGGAGGGCCCGGCCGACTGGTGAATTCGAATAGATGCGGGGGATGCCGGGAGGCAAGCTGGCCGGTCGTCAGCCGTGCCGCCCGTTACCTGCTTGCCATGCTGCGCCAGCAGACCGGGCTGGCCTGCCAGCCCACGTGTGCAACAGGACGTTGCCGCAGGCCCGGGCCCGCCACTATAGGGCCTCGGCGCGCGCGCGGATCCGCTGCGGCCTAGGTGGCCGTTTGCCCTTCTTAGGCGCATTACCCGCACGCCATTAAGCCGCGGAATGCGAGGGGTCATGCGGGGCATGGGCGCAGTTAATCCCACGCCCCCACGTCTTTCCTCTTTGGCTCCGTCGCCGCAGGCCTATAAGTAGGGGGAGGAGGGCGCGGCAGAGCGCACGCGCTGCCCACTGTCGAAGCGCTGCAGCAGCCCGCCGTTGTCGGACTTCACCGCATCGCCGCGGCCTCGCCACCGCGTGACCGCGCTGCGCCTTCTCCAAGCAACCGCAGGCGATTGCTCAAGGCAACTGGGACGGGTCGAACATGCACACCGACCACCTCGACTTCATCCGCCAGACATGGCGGCTTCCTCGTGTGGCGAATGTGGAGGTGTGTGTTCCCTCGGAGAAGGAGATCTCGCCGGTGCCGTAGGAGGGTGAGCGTGTCGTCTTCAGGATGCACTTCCTCTATGGCTTCAACTTGCCGGCGAGCGGCTTCATCCGCTCCTTCCTCGACTTCTACCAACTCCAACCCCACCATCTCACGCTGAACACGATGGTGCTGCTCGCCGCCTTCATCAGCCTATGCGAAGGATATCTTGGCGTGCTGCCCTCACTCGCACTACTAGGGAAAACCTTATACACAGACTCTTGGCAGCAGCGTGGTTTAAAAACAGACGCTACTGCTAATTAGCAGTAGAGAGCTCCAGAGAGCAGTGCTACTAATATCTATGTAGTAGTAGCGCTCTATGCGGAACAGGCGCTACTACTATATTTTCCACGGTGTTGCCTCCCGGCTAGATATAGTAGTAGCGACCTTCCGGGCGACACACTACTGCTAAAGTACTTAGTAGCAGTGTTTTTCTCAAAAACTCGCTGCTGCTAAGTATCACTGCAACTAATTAAGTTTACTCCCATACTGCTAAGCGAACAAGGTGTTTACCACCTTAAATATGTTACTTCTCAACCTATCTCGAGCACTTGGTCTTCATTGAACTATATGTGTATGATTTGTAGCTACAATATGAATCCTCGCCTGTACCTATACAGGTACAGTGAGGATTCATGTAGACTATTTAGATTCTACACAAAAAGATAAATTATGACCAATGTATATTTTTGATGTTTCCACATTGCTTAGACTTACAACATTTTTTCAGGACAAAGCGTTGCTGATTTTGGGATAAACAAAAGAAATAACTGCTTCCATTAGCAGTAGCGTTTTTATGTAAAACGCGCTATAGATAAGTTAGCTATAGCGCGTTTTCCTTACGAGCGCTACTGCTAGTTTGACTTAACCACCACTCCCGGCTCAAAATTTCGCTAAGTCCTCCTTTCCCCCTGTTCCCGTACTCCTGTCGCATCGCGCCGCCCGAGCCCGAGCCTCCCCTCACCGCCGCCGCCCGAGCCCGCCCTCAACCTCACCGCCGTCGCCCGCCGCCGCTCTCGACCTCACCGTTGCCGCCCTCGACCTCACCGCCGCCGCCCGAGCCCGCCCAGGACC
>NC_041388.1:699423585-699437358 GCF_002162155.2 Triticum dicoccoides | reverse complement strand
TTTAGTAGTAGTAGATGTTAATTTAGGGTTCATAGATAATGGTTTTAGTAGTAGTAGATATTAATTAGTAGTAGTGATGGTAAACTAGTTGTATTATTAGCAGTAGTAGATGTAGTAGTAGATGTTAATTAGTAGTAGTAGATGTACTAGTTTCTTTCTATTTATAGTAAGTTTCTATTTAGTAAGAACGAGTTGAATTAATAGAACTAGTTTAGTTTTAGTTGAACTAGTTTAGTAAGTAAATTAATAAACTAGTTGAATTAAAAGAACTAATGTATTTTTATTAAGAAAATTAAAATAACTAGTTGAACTACTTTATTTTTAGAAAGAACTAGTTTTTTTCTATTTATAGTAAGTTTATATTTAGTAAGAACTAGTTGAATCCATAGAACTAGTTGAACATGTCATATTTGTTGTTTTTTTTTAGTTTAAGCAATTATTTGGGATGTACTAGTTGAATGAATAGGGTTTTTCCTTTTGTAGAAATCAAGGAGCCCCTCCATCATCCCCGCCGTCGTCCCCGTCACTGACCCCCTCCGACCTCGAGGTGAGACCAGGCAAATATCCATGTCAATATGAGTCCTTTATGAGTTTCAGGCGCTTGTTTTGCCGGAGTACCCGGTCATGTTTTGGTTACACCTCCGAGTGGCCTATGTTTTGCCGGAGTGTTGATTAATTTCCGTTCCGGCAAATTTCAGGCGCTCGATATGTCCTTTTTTAGCAAAGGTCATGCCGGATTTTTGCGTGAATTCTGGCATGACTTGTGCTAGAATATGTAGGAAATATCGAGTGGCCTGGATTTTCTCGAAAAATAATGATCTAATTTAGGTTTTTTAGTACATATATTTAATTGTACAAGTTTAATCTTTAAATTATGAACGTAGGAAATGTCGTACTCGGACGACGACAGTCTCCCAGGGGAGTGTAGCTGGTGCCACGACGATCGAGGTATGTGCGACAGGTTCGTTGAGCTGGATGAAGATCGGCGCTTCAGCATTAAGCTCGAGGAGACCTTCAATGTTGAAATGGTATGCAACAACGACAAGTGTTTTTTTTCGTAATTAAGCATGACTTCAACTATTTCAACGTCTAATTTTCATCTTTTACAATTCGACTAGCTTATCCCATGCCATGCAAGACGCTATGTCTTGGAGAGGATGGGTTTTGAAGACCATGAAAATTTTGAAACAAAGAAAATACACCTAAGGACCCATCATGATATCGATTTTGAAGTAAATATGTACAATTCTCATAGCGTAAGCCATTTTGGTTGCCAAAATTAGGAAGCACTTTGCAAAATGTATGGTTTTTATGAGGGTATGATTGTCACCATGGATCTTGGTAATCCTGACATCGAGCAAGACAATATGGACATTTGGGTCCGTGTTGATACGCTTCCGATTCTACCGCAATGTGAGTTTCTCAAACATAGTTATTAACTAATTTATATTGTTTATTTCAAAATAGTTGACATCTTATTTTGAATCTTCAAAGAATGTGTAGAAGATGGTAGACAAAACCCACTACACTGATGGCTCTGAATTAACTTATAAGGAGAAACGTCATCTGATTGCTTATTGTAGTTTTCTTGAGAATTACAATACCTATTATCGAACTCCTCCAAATTATGGTGAATACATGCCACTAGTGCACGTGTTGAACCACGGTAACTTCTATGGAGATACCCTGGTAAGATTATTTACTATTACGACATCCCTGCATCTTTTGCATACTTCTGAAACTAGTACATCATTGCTAACTACAAAGTTATTACTATGTTTTTAAACAGGAAATCCCGATGTATTGTTTGCCTCATCTGATGTATCAGAATGGTCGCCTTGCAGTTATGAACCTACAACAAGGTCAATCTAAGGAGCTCACCTGTGCATATCGGATTTCTAAAACCGGTGAACACATGCTAATCAAAGAATGGAAAAAATGTTTGGACATTCGCAAGGAGGTTCTTGGAAGTAACATTAAGCGAAAGGCAGGAATTGGAGACAGGATAATATCCATTCTCCATAATGGAGAGTCAGGGCTATCTTGTTTTTTGCTATTTTACCTTAGAGAATATAGTAGGTCCTAAGAGAATGTAGTAGGTCCTATGAGGTACAATATGTTTATTATGTGATACAATGTGTTAGAGTTGATGACGAGGAGTACTTGTGATTACGACTAGTGACCAATTTGCTATGTGATGTCTCATTGATGAAAATGATGATCTTGAGGAGGTGTTATATGACAATGATGTATTATGATGATAAGTTGTAAATGATATGATGGTGATGATGATATTTATTACATCATGGGGGTGAAAGAACCGCGGATTAGTTTCAAGTGGATGTCCATGCACTTGAATTTAGTCCATGGTTCTTTCACCCCATGATGTAATAACTCATTATGATTTCAAAACAATTTCTAAATTCTTGTTGTATGAAAACTTGTGTAAAGGTGTACGAATACAACATGAAACAAAAAAGAAATAAAATACGAAATAATAGTAGCAGCGCGGGCAGGGAGAATTGCTACTACTAATTACCAGTAGCGCACCTCCAGGAACACGTTACTACTAAGCCGATTTAGCAGTAGCGCGGGCGGAGGCATGCTACTTCTATACGTTAGCTGTAGCGCCTTATCAGTAGCGCATCGACCTGCGCTACTGATAGGCCTAAAACCCACGCTGCTGCTAGGCTTTTCCCTAGTAGTGTCGAGTTGTGTGGGGGGGAGCTCTTCTAACTCAAGCTCGGCACCGCCGCCAAAGGTTTGGAGGCCCAGTGTGGGCCTGCATGGTGGTGTAGCGCACCGGCTCCAGGGTCCACTTCCTGGCCCTTGCCCTTCTAGAGTCGGCCAAGCTCTGGCAAAAATCATTCTTCTACGTTCGGAATATCCACGCGACGCGAGACTACGTTAACTTGCCGGCTGCATCAGTCGAGCCCCGCACCAAATGGAAATTCCGGCCGAGGACATTATTGGTCTCGTGCTCCACCATCCTCACCCGACTCTAAGAGATGACGGAGTCGGAGGGCCTCAATGCCTCGGATCTATTGCCTGCGTTCATGGAGCGCTGGGTACTGCCTCTCCAGCCCCGGCCCCACCTGATCAGCGACATGAGTGGGCTTCGGGACCCGTGCTAGATGTCCACCATGGCGCTGCCGGACGTGGACGTGGTCCGGCAGGTCGACTACTTCTCCGACTGCAAGTTTGTCGAGGGGAGCTGGTAGTTTGGCAAGGAGCCGTATAGTTGTGCCAATCCGCTGCCTCCGGTAAGTCTCTAAATCTTTTTATTTGCTTTTGTCAATATTCTCATGCCGCCTGACCATCCAGCTGTGACGCAGCACTTCCAGGGCCAGATGCCAGCCGACGCGCAGGCCCCAGGGTATCAGTACCTGGCGGATCGCGCGCAGAGCGACATGGACGACCCCGAGCTGGGGGTGGCCGCCATGGAGGAGGATGACGCCTTAGGAGGCGGCGGCGAGGGAGCAGGCAGCTCCACAAGAGGCGGCATCGGGGAGTGGTCGAACCACGATGAGGAAGACGATGAGATACGCCATGCCCCCGACACCGACAGGATCGGCGCCGGCTCCTTGACATCACCGGCTGGAGTACCCGGCGTGCCGAAGCGCTAGGCCGACGCCGGGTTGTTCGGCAGTTGGCCGTCCAAGAATGCCAGGGGCAACATCGCTCCGACCAAGTGGCAAGAGGCCGCAAAGGCGGCCGCCATCCGAAAGTGCCCGAAGCAGCACCCAATGGTGTCCGCGTAAGTAATTGGTCTTTCTTGAGGATTGCTGTCTTGTGTTTGTTTCTTCTTTGCTGCAAACTTCTTCTTAGTTTTCCTTGCTGTGTTTGCACAGGGCTTCGCTTTCTTTGTCGCGGGCTCCGTCCGCCTCGGTGATTGGGGCTGCAGACGCCTTCGCAGACACCCGCCGCATCGATCCGGCCGCCGCCCTTCAGGAGGCGATTGAGAGGAATGCACAGGAGGTGCAACTAGAGCGCTGGGCCGCGGCCCTAGCGAAGCCGGAGGTGGCTAAAGCGGCACGGGCGGAGGCCGATGCGATGGCCAAGGAGCAGGCGGATGTGGTGGCCAAGGCACGTCAGGAGGTGCAGGCCCGCGCCAGGGCTCCGGGGCCTACCGGCTTGCAGCAGGTGGAGACGATGTTGGTAGAGGACCAGGCACCGACTAGGGGGCTGGGGGAAACCAGTCGTCGCTTGAGAGGAGACGGGACGACCCCGTCATCTTGGAGGCGGAGATGCCCCCGCGTACACCTACTGCTGGCGCGCAGGGCAGCCGCCTCGAAGCGCTGGTGGTGTGTCCATCTGGCGGCGAGCTGGTGGCGGGCCGGGTTGCAACGCCCCGCGTTCCGGCGCGCTAACGCCTAGTGAAGGCGGTCTCAGTGCCAAGGCTGATGGAGGTTGGGGCCGCGAGCTCGTCGGCCCCCAGCACCGTGATACGTCTACGTCGTATCTATAACTTTTGATTGTTCCATGCTAATATTATTCAACTTTCATAAACTTTTGGCAAATTTTTACACTATTTTTGGGACTAACATATTGAAACAGTACGTAGTGCTAGTTCCTGTTTGTTGCAAGTTTTTTATTTCGCAGAATATCCATATCAAACGGAGTTCAAACGGGATAAAAACTGACGGAATTTTTTTTGGAATATATATGATTTTTGGGAATAAAAATCCACGCGAGACGATGCCCGAGGGGGCCATGAGGCAGGGGGCGCGCCCCAGTGGGGCAGGTGCGCCCCTGACCCTCATGGCCACCCCGTAAGGCGGTTGGTGCCCTTCTTTCGCCGCAAGAAAGCTAATATCCGGATAGAGATTGTGTTAAAATTTCATTCCAATCATAGTTACGGATCTCTAGGAATGTAAGAAATGGTGACAGGGTAGAATCTGAGAACGCAGAAACAGAGAGAGACAGAGAGATAGATCCAATCTCAGAGGGGCTTTCACCCCTCCCACGCCATGGTGGCCAAGGACCAGATGGGAAACCCTTCTCCCATCTAGGGAGGAGGTCAAGGAAGAAGAAGACGAAGGCCCCCCCTCTTCCGGTGGCACCGGAACACCGCCGTGGCCATCATCATCACCGTAATCTTCACCAACAACTTCACCGCCATCATCACCAACTCTTCCCCCCTCTATGCAGCGGTGTAACCACTCTCTTACCTGCTGTAATCTCTACTTAAACATGGTGCTCAACACTATATATTATTTCCCAATGATGTATGGCTATCTTCTGATGTTTGAGTAGGTCTTTTTTGTCCTATGGGCCATTTGATGATCAAGATTGGTTTGAGTTGCATGTTTTATTATTGGTGTTGTCCTATGGTGCTCTCCGTGTCGTGCAAGCGCGAGGGATTCCTGCTGTAGGGTTTGCAATATGTTCATGATTTGCTTATGGTGGGTGGCGTGAGTGACAGAAGCATAGACCCGAGTAAGTTGGTTGTTTGCGTATGGGATAAAGGGGACTTGATGCTTTAATGCTATGGTTGGGTTTTACCTTAATGATCTTTAGTAGTTGCGGATGCTTGCTATAGTTCAAATCATAAGTGCATATGATCCAAGTAGAGAAAGTATGTTAGCTTATGCCTCTCCCTCAAATAAAACTGCAATAGTGATTACCGGTCTAGTTATCGATTGCCTAGGGACAAATAACTTTCTCGTAACAAAAAGTTCTTTACTAAAACTAACTTAGTTGTGTCTTTACCTAAACAGCCCCTACTTTTTATTTACGTAATCTTTATTATCTTGCAAACCTATCCAACAACACCTACAAAATACTTCTAGTTTAATACTTGTTGTAGGTAAAGTGAACATCAAGCGTGCGTACGTAGAGTTGTATCGGTGGTCGATAGAACCTGAGGGAATATTTGTTTTGCCTTTAGCTCCTCATTGGGTTCGACACTCTCTCACGTATCGAAAACTGTTGCGATCCCCTATACTTGTGGGTTATCAAGACCTTTTTCTGGAGCCGTTGCCCGGGAGCAATAGCGTGGGCTGAATATTCTCGTGTGTGCTTGTTTGCTTTATCACTAAGTAATTTTTATTTGTTGTTCTTAGTTGTTCTTTATCTTTAGTTATGGATATGGAACATGAAATACCAAAAAAAATTAGGTGTACTTGCTACTCATGGAGATGGGGAACCTCCTAAAACCCTCGATGTTGGTTATGTGAAAGATATTATGTACTACTTTAGGGATTAATGTTGGATCAACGCGAATACTTTAGGGATTATCGCTTGACACAAAAAGGGAAACTATTATGGGATCAAATTCATATATTGAATTGGTATGCTAGGCAACAATGCTTGAGATGTGGTTATACTTATTGCTCTAGGATGAAGGCTCCACGCCTTCCCTTTTTATGCGAATTTAATGATAATAAAACCTTAGCTTGTTATGCTAATGGTATACATGATTACTATGATGTGGAACAAATAGAAGAATTTGTTGCCTTTATGGGTGCTTATGAAATTGAATCTATGTTTAAAGAGTTTGAAGATTTTGATGATTCGGTTTATAGACCTGAAAATTTAGCTATCCTTAAATATTGCTATGAGAATTATGAATCCAATTCGATATTAATGCACTTATTGAGAAAGCCTCCGCTGTCCAAGAAGAGACTAATATTTTGCAGGAATCTATGGAAGAAGAAGTTGATGAAACTGTGAGCTCATTGGATGAAAAAGATGAGGAGGAGAGCGAAGAACAAAAGGAGGAAGAGCAGAATTATCTCCCGTGCCCACCTTCTAATGAGAGTAACTCTTCAACTCATACATTGTTTAATTTCCCTTCGTGCTTATCGAAGGATGAATTCTATGATAATTGCTATGATCCCGTTGATTCTTTTGAAATATCCCATTTTGATGATGCTTACTATGCTTGTGGCCAAGATGCCAATATGAATTATGCTTATGGAGATGAACTTGCTATAGTTCCTTATGTTAAACATGAAATTGTTGCTATTGCACCCATGCATGATAGCTCTATTATCTTTTTGAATTCTCCCGACTACACTATATCGAAGAAGTTTGCACTTATTACGGATTACATTGATGGGTTGCGTTTTACTATTACACATGATGATTTTGATAGATATAATATGCATGTTCTTGCTGCTCCTACTTGCAATTATTATGAGAGAGGAACTATATCTCCACCTCTTTATGTTTCCAATATGATAAAATTGCAAGAAACTGTATATACTATGCATTGGCCTTTACTAGTACAAATACCCGTGCGTTGCAGCGGGAGAGAATTTTTTTTAGCATGGACTCAATTTTTCTAAGAAATATATATGCAAGCACAACCCCCATGTTTCACTACGAAGAAAGTGCTAGTTACCCTGTCCACCTAAACACCGAACTCAAAACATCTGACTGCATGGCACGGCAACATCAGAACGTTGCCACCCAGGGAGGCGTTGCAACGGGATATTAATATTCTTGAACCCACGCATCTAAACAGATAAATATCAAGCCAAATAACTGTTACAATGAACCGCTAAATTCTGGCATGCAAACGGAAGACAATGACAATCTCTATTTATCAAAGAATAAAAAATTGTATGAAACTAAAATAATAAATTTGGTCTCATACTATGAATAATTCATAATACAACAACAACAACTTATCATGTCAAGGGTACAAATTATTTATAGTGAAGTGCAGAACCCATGGGTGATTGACCTTACAAATATGATAACTCTGTTAACAAAATTTCTTGTCTTTTCCATATGCGCCAAAATGATCCTTGATAGAACACATGGATACATTTCAAAAATGAGCCGAGGATCAGAAGCTTGTGGATTGACCCGTTTCAAATTTAGTATGAACATGAGTAAAATAATTATAATAATTTATGACTGGACTGGAAATGTGTCCTCCTCTGTGGATCACACCTGCAAAATAATGATGTAATATAGTTGAATCTAGGAAAAAACTTATATGTAAAATTTTAGATAAGACTAATACCAAGTTGTGCATGTCTAGTTGTCCCACTGAGCTCCATCTCAGCTTTAATCTCTGGACCAACTCACTTCTTAGCGATCAACAATGAGCGCAGGCAAGTCACTATGACAACACATGAATGTCTCACAACAAATGCATCCAATAATTCAAACCGGCAGTTAAGCATCACTATGTACATTGCCGATGAAGACCCTAATACAGTGTTGCTGATTTAGAAAATAAATATGCAAAGCCGATGCTACTATTTTCAGGTATATACACAGTACCAAATAGAGGTAGATTCATCAGTGAATATGTGAGTCAGTGATTGCACTCTCATCAAAAAAGCTGCTCATTGCCCATGTTTGTCTCCCAATTAGCTACAAACAGACAATAAGGTCAACTAACAATGCACATTTTCATTGAGTTAAAAGCATAGCCTATAAAATGAATCAGATGCCAAGATTACACTATTCTTTAGTGCATTGAAGATCAATGGAAAACGCAAATCAGCAAAGGCCTACAATCATGGTATTTCATTCAAGTCTGTAGCATTCTGATTAGGTCTGCAGTTATGGTATTCCATTCAGGTTTGTAGCATTGAGATCATTGTCGTGTCATGGTAACCATCATGATGTCTAGCCCCGGAGATGTCAGCCGACAATACCAGCATCCATTGGAAATCTGCAACTATGTATCAGCACCTTGTGGACGTGCATGTCTGTAAGACAACTAACTCATTGGCTTCTTACCTGCTGTTCCTGATCGTTCTTCCTTGGACTTCAGTTTGGAATATTGACAGCCTAACAAATCAAAAGCATTTCAATCCATCTCATCAATCAGCTTATGTGCTAGCTCAGAGTGCCCAACCTTTTCAGGTCACTGATCAGTAGACGGTGGATATATAAATCAAAGGCTGGTGTAACTTACACGCACTTGGACTCAGGCATCGCCTTCAAGTCATGGTGGACACCGTCTGGTCCAGTCCGATCCCTGACCAAGCCGTTGTTTGGATCGGCAGGTGGGCTATGTGAGCGAGTGATGTGAGGAAGCGGACGACGTGCGCGAGTGCCAACGTGCCCGACAAATTAACTGACAACTGAAACTTTGACTAAACTGATGAACTGATTTTTCTGAATCTGATGAAACTAAATCTGACGAAACTGATGAAACTGAAACTGTCGAATCTGAGGGAACTTTAGGACAGCATAGGTGGTGCCATTGTGGCCTCGTGCGAAGGCTGCTACAGCCTCAGAGGGAGCTTCATGGGGGACGGTCAGCCGAGTTGGTCGTCATCCCTTGTCGTGGATCATTGGAGCTGCGGGTCGCAGGTGGCGGAAGAGCATATCCGGGGCTGGGAGGAGTAGCCGCGGGTCGCCGCATATAGGGCGCGTCAATCCTGTACGGGCAGCCAGCATACCCAATCAGGATTAAGTCACGAACCCGCAATCCTGATGAAGTGAGATCTCTCGATAATAGGCTCCCGATGTGATGCAAATGCTAGCAGTATGTGTACTTCTTAAATTAAGTGAAGCAAGTTCATATAATAATTAGAAGGTTCAGTACACTTTTCTCTTTCAAATTGTATTTCTTGTGATGCGGCAAAGAAATTCTCCTACAGTTGCAAAAATCATTATTCATAGTTTAATAGTAATAATGTTCAGGCGGGCACAAATTTAGGAAAAATACCACATGAATCTGAATTAAACTGTACATGATTCACAATCGCATCTAAGTACAAAACCAACAATGGTCCTCCATCTAAGCAATCCACGAGTACACTTGATCTCAAGATTACTAACTAAAACCAAGTCTCGCAACAGTAAGAGAAGAAGACCATGACCACCAGTATGAAGTGCTGAAGAACCGTATTAGGTGTTTTACAATTACAGATAGTCGAAGAGCAGTGAAGTGGAAGCAAAGAGGCAACCAAAGCTTGCTATTCAGCTCATCTCCAGCAACAGCGACAGCAAGGTGGCGTTAGTGACGGCCAGGTCAAATTTTGACGAACTTCAGGCTCTAACGCGTCGTGGCGTAGCTTCGAGGGGATACATACCTCTCGTGTAGCCACCACAGGACTCGACGGGCGTTCTTGTTCCTCCGGCAAACTTGGCGCTTGTTCCTCCGGCGAACTCGGCGCTTCTTCCTCCGGCGAACTTGGCGGCGACATTGGATGTTTGTTCAAAAATTGCTATTTCGACAGGATGATGGAGATTATGGTCGAAGGGCAAAAGCTGGTGGAGATTCCGGCCGAGGACCCTTGCTTCTTATAGTAGCCAATCAAATCCGGGTCGGGCACTACATCAATTTGTGTTGGAGAAGGACACGGCCGGCCTCCAATTTTCCATCCAAATCACAATAGGAGTAGCGGAGATTCAGAAGGATACCACGAAGGAGGCCAGAGAGGACTGGCGGCCGGCGTACCATCCTCCATGAACGCCCACGGCATCCGCCTTCTCCTCCGCCTCGGCTGTAGCCGTACAGCAAGCCCACGACGTCTGCCTTCTCCTCTGCCTCGTTTGTAGCCACACCCATGGCGTCTGCCTTATCCTCCGCCATGGCTAGCCGTCCGACGAAGGCGCCGCCCGTCACCTGCTCGTGCTCCGCCATCGCTGCCGTCGCTGGAAAGGGAGGAGTTTTGGATAAGATGAATCAGGGACCGCATACTGAATATCAAGCACATGTAGGGTCTTTTTTGTAAAACCGAAGTGTTTTCCCAGATTCACTAAAGAAAGGACTGCCGGTTCTAATTTCGAAAAGCAAAGGGACTTTTTTTGTATAAAAACGCCACGACGGTGTACCTGGAGACTCAATCCGTGCTTTATCATTAGGGAGAGACTTTGTGTGCATGAATTGTTCTTTTATGACATGCCGATGCATAGGAAGATAGTTAGATTTCGTTGTTGCATGATATATGTTACTTTGTGCTCACTACTAAATTATAAATTATTGTTAATTAAAATTGGCTTTGATATACCTTAGGATCCGGGTGGATTCACTACTTGAGCACTATATGCCTAGCTTAATGGCTTTAAAGAAAGCACTGCCTGGGAGACAACCCGGAAGTTTTAGGGAGTCATTTATTTCTGTTGAGTGCTTTCATATAATTTTAAAACAACAAAAATAAAGAGGGGAACCCAAAACTTTTTCAAAAAGGAAAGTGAAAGTGAGAAAGACAAGCATTGTTGAAGTGGGAGAGCTCCTTGAACTTCGTTCATGCTCACGACAACTTTGCGAATCTTGATTACAGAAACTTTTCAAAAAAAATAATTATCCCCTTGTACAATTCCATTGTATTATAAAAATAATGTGCCAAGGTTTGCCTTTAGGATGTTTACATTTGCTTGATGGTCTCTACGGTGCAGAACAGAAACTTTTGCTGTAGTGCGCAATTTTACATTTTTAGTTGGAACGTCAAATGGTTCTGATTCTTTTTGTACTATCTTTATATACAAATTTTTTATTTTTCCTAATTTGGGCAGAACTTTTCAAGTATCAGAAGTATGGTGAATGTTCATTTTATTGCAGGCTGTTCTGTTTTAGACAGATTCTATTTTTGATGCATAGTTTCCTTGTTTTGATGAAACTAACAATTTATATCAGTGGATTAAGCCATGAAAAAGTTATATTACAGTAGACACAATGCAAAAAATAAATATAAATTGGTTTGCAACAGTACTTAGATTACTGATTTGCTTTATTATACTAACGGATCTTACCGAGTTTTTTGTTGAAGTTTTGTGTGGATGAAGTGTTAGATGATCGAGAAGGTCTCGATGTGAGAAGAAGGAAGAGAGGCAAGAGCTCAAGCTTGGGGATGCCCGAGGCAACCCAAGTAAATATTCAAGGAGACTCAAGGGTCTAAGCTTGGGGATGCTCCGGAAGGCATCCCCTCTTTCTTCAACAAGTATCGGTATGTTTTCGGATTCATTTCGTTCAGGCGATATGTGCAATCTTGGAGCATCTTTTGCATTTAGTCTTCATTTTTTTTCTTTTATGCACCATGCTGGTATGAGATAGTCCTTGGTTGATTTATAGAATGCTCATTTCACTTCACTTATACCTTTTGAGTATGGCTTTATAGAATGCTTCATGTGCTTCACTTATATCATTTGAAGTTTGGATTGCCTATTTCTCTTTACATAGAAAACCGCCATTTGTAGAATGCTCTTTTGGGTTCACTTATATTTGTTAGAGCACGAGCATATATTTTGTAGAAAGAATTAAACTCTCTTTCTTCACTTATATCTATTTAGAGGGATGACAGGAATTGGTTATTCACATGGTTAGTCATAAAATCCTACATAAAACTTGTAGATCAAAGAATATGATATGTTTGATTCCTTGCAATAGTTTTGCGATATAAAGATGGTGATATTAGAGTCATGCTAGCAGGTAGTTGTGGATTAGTAGAAATACTTGTGTTGAGGTTTGTGATTCCCGTAGCATACACGTATGGTGAACCGTTATGTAACGAAGTCGGAGCATGGTTTGTTTATTGATTGCCTTCTTTATGAGTGGCGGTCGGGGAGGAGCGATGGTCTTTTCTTACCAATCTATCCCCCTAGGAGCATGCGTGCAGTACTTTGTTTCGATAGCTAATAGACTTTTGCAGTAAGTATGTGAGTTCTTTATGACCAATGTTGAGTCCACGAATTATACGCACTCTCACCCTTCCACCATTGCTAGACTCTCTAGTACCGCGCAACTTTTGCCGGTACCATAATCCCACCATATACCTTCCTCAAAATAGCCACCATACCTACCTATTATGGCATTTCCATATCCATTCCGAGATATATTTCCATGCAACTTCTATCATCATCATATACATGACTTGAGCATTCATTGTCATATTGCTTTGCATGATCGTAAGATAGCTAGCATGATGTTTTCATGGCTTGTCCGTTTTTTGATGTCATTGCTACGCTAGATCATTGCACATCCCGGTACACTGCCAGAGGCATTCTTATAGAGTCACATCTTTATTCTAGTGTCGAGTTGTAATATTGAGTTGTAAGTAAATAAAAGTGTGATGATCATCATTATTAGAGCATTGCCCTAGTGAGGAAAGGATGATGGAGACTATGATTCCCCCACAAGTCGGGATAAGACACCGGACGAAAAAAAATAAAAAAAGGGAGAAAGGCCAAAAAAAGAGAAGGCCCCAAAAAAAGAAAAAAAAGAAAAAAATTAAGAGAAAAAGAGAGAAGGGGTAATGTTACTATGCCCTTACCACACTTGTGCTTCAAAGTAGCACCATGTTCTTCATAAAGAGAGTCTCTTAAGTTATCACTTTCATATACTAGTGGGAATTTTCATTATAGAACTTGGCTTGTATATTCCAATGATGGGCTTCCTCAAACGCCCGAGGTCTTCATGAGCAAGCAAGTTGGATGCACACCCACTTAGTTTCAGTTTGAGCTTTCATACACTTATAGCTATTAGTGCATCCGTTGCATGGCAATCCCTACTCACACTACTGGAATCAGCTACTTTGCCATCTGCCAGCTCTTTGCCGTCTGCTAGCAGACGGCAAAGAAGCTCTTTGCCATCAGCTACCGAAAAGCAGACGACAAAGAAACAACGGACAGCAAAATAGGCCTTTGTCATCTGCCAGCTCTTTGCCGTCAGCCAGCTGACGGCAAAGGTTCTTTGCCGGCAAAGAGGGAGGTGGCCCCCACCCCCACCCCGTTTAGAAAAAACTTAACACCCCACCTCTTTGCCGTCCGCTAGCGGACGACAAAGAGAGATAAAGGCGGACGACAAAGAGCGGCGGACGGCAAAGAGCAGACTAATTAACGGCCCCCCACCCCCGC
>NC_041388.1:699359462-699422467 GCF_002162155.2 Triticum dicoccoides | reverse complement strand
ACACGGCAACCCGACACCGACACGACACCCCGACCCCCGACACCTCCCGAAAAGGTGTTACTTGGCCTTCTAGAGGCCGACGGGGTCATATATTTGTGAATTATTAGTTAGGTCATATATTTTTTGATTTTGTTATGAAAACATCGTATATAATTGTGTTGATCGGGTAGGTTTAAATGTGCAGTTGTTTCGTCGCTGCGAGGTTTGGTGTTCGACGACCTTGCCGTTCGTTTGACGAGCTCTGCCCCTTCGTTCGTGGGTGAGCACAAATGACATGTCCTCCTCCCCATTAATTATTTGCTATGTTTTAGTGTTCGTGCTGATGAAACTTGATAGCTAGCTATATATGTGTCTTGAATCATCAGTATGCGTAACCAATATATGTCTCCCGTTCAAAAGCGTCATAGTTATAAATATGCATGCATTTGCATATTTATAACCTTGATTCTTTTGAATTGCCCAACGCTATCCATGGACAACCCGAGTATGTGTAGATTGGGTTTGTTTTCCCATATGCTTTGCTCCGGATCCAACGCATAAATTTCATCACTGCCTCCCCTGTTGTTCTCCGATACACATCCTCTCTGTTTATTGCAGAGACGTGTATCAGGATAACAGCGGGGAGGTGTTGCCAAAATTTTGCGTCGGATCCGGAGCATAACATGGGAAAATGAACCCAATCTACACATACTCGGGTGGGATTAGGACCTATCATTACCTATTAGAGTGTAGGTTGCATGGACGTAATAAAATTGACAAAGTAGATCAACTGATTAATATATACAAGGTGAATTATATATATATATATATATATAATTGTTGTGTGTCCAGTAGCTCTGAAAGTCAAGATGAGTGATCGTGCGTGGATGTATACCGGTCACACTGGTCAGAACAAATGGAGCGCTGAATGGTTCAAAAAAACTGAGGGGTTTGTGCAAGCTGCATTTGCAAATGGCCATAGGAAAACCTGGTGCCCCTGTCTTCGATGCGGCAATTGGGAAAATAGGACAGAGGCTGAAATGGGCAAACACCTGCAGAAGAGTGGTTTTACGCCCGATTATATGGTGTGGACATTTCATGGTGAGTCTGCCCAACGTGACCGATCTGAGGTGGATCGTCGTCGCACCGACGAGCATGGTACCGGGATGGAAAACATGGTGCAAGACTATGATGATGCTCGGGAGTCGGACGAGGAGATGGAGGAATCTGCAAAGGACTTCAATGAAATGTTGGAGTCTTCAAAACGTCCGCTCCATGAGCACACTGAGCTTTGTCAGTTGGATGCCATCTCACAAGTAAAGGCTCTGGAGGCTCAGTTCAACTTGGGCAGAGAATGCTACGACGCAATTATGACAGTATTTGGACGCTTTCTACCCAAAGGCCATGTAATGCCTGCAAACCTGTACCAGTCGGACAAAATCCTCCGTGCACTGAAGATGCCCTATGAGAAGATACATGCCTGTGAGAAAGGATGTGCCTTATTTAGGCTTGACTATGTGAACTTCAACTATTGTCCCATTTGCAAGTCTTCCAGGTATATTGTGGTAGACAACGGTATGGGTGAGAAGACACAGACCAAAATCCCCATTAATGTTCTTCGGTATATGCCAATCGTACGAAGACTTCAACGTCTTTTCATGGTCAAAGAGACGGCCAGACAGATGACATGGCACAAAACAGGCAAAAGAACCGAACTAGATGCAGATGGGAATCTGATGATGGTACACACATCGGATGGTGTTGCGTGGAAAAAGTTTGATGAATAACATGCCGACCAAGCGGCAGATCCGGGGCATCCTCGAGTCGGCATCAGCACGGATGGGTTCCATGTTTTTGGTATGATGGCAGCCCAATACAGTTGTTGGCCCGTATTTGTCTTTCCACTCAATTTCCCCCGGACAGATTATGCAAAGAAAGAACATTTTCCTGACGTTGATAATTCCAGGGCCCAACTATCCGGGGAAAAATATGAATGTGTACATGCAGCCGCTTAAGGACGAATTGCAAGAAGCCTGGGATAATGGGTTCAAGACATACGACACCTATAGCAAACGGAACTTAATGCGTGTCTGGTACATGTACTCGATGCATGACTTGCCGGCGTATGCGCTATTCGTTGGCTGGTGTGTGCATGGAAGGTTCCCGTGCCCCACATGCAAGGGAGCTCTTGAGTTTCGTTGGCTTCAGGCCGGTCGCAAGTTTTCTTGCTTCGACATGCATAGACAGTTCCTGGATCCCCGCCATAAGTTCAGGAAAGATAAGAAGAACTTCATCAAAGGTAGAGTTGTCAAAAACTCTGCACCACCTGCGTTGACAGGCCAACAGACCCTGGATCAGTTAAACGCTCTCGAGCCAGATCCACAGCGTCCAGGGTACTTCAAGGGGTATAATTCTAAGCACGCCTGGACTCACAAAACATGCTTTTGGGATCTGCCTTACTTCAAAGACCTCCTTTGCCCACACAACATCGACATAATGCACACCGAGAAGAATATTGCCGAGGCACTTTTTGGTACATTGTTCGGCATAGATGGGAAGTCAAAGGATAATACTAAGGCTAGAGTCGATCTGGAGGCGCTATGTGATAGGCCGTTACAAAACATGAAAGAACCAAAAGGAAAGCAGAACTGGACGAAGCCAAAGGCATGGTTCAATCTTGGAAGGCCAGCTATGAGGGAAATGATCTTGTGGGTTAAAATACAGTTGATGTTCCCCGATGGGTATGCAGCGAATCTAAAGAGGGGAGCGAGTCTTGATAAATTGAAGATATTTGGTCTCAAGAGTCATGATTGGCACATATGGATTGAGCGGGTAATGTCGGTGACGTTGCATGGCTTCATCCCCGAGGATGAATGGCTAGTACTGGTAGAACTCAGCTATTTCTTCCGTGTCCTTTGTGCGAAAAAGAACTATCGCCTGGCGTGCTAGAAGAAATTGAAGAGTTGGCGCCGGAGTTGATCTGCAAGTTAGAGAAGATCTTTCCACTGGGCTTCTTTAATCCAATGCAGCATTTGATTTTGCATCTCCCGACCGAGTCAAGATTGGGGGGGGGGGGCGGGCAAAATCGTTGGTGCTACACAATTGAGAGGATGCAGAAGACGCTTCGAGAAAACTGTAAAAATAAACGAAGAATTGAAGCATCGATGGCTGAGGCATTCATCACTGAGGAGGCGGCAAACTTCATGACAGCATACTATGAAGCCAAAAATCGTCATTTGCATAATCTGAAGCCTCGATACAATGCTGACGACCCTAAAAAGGGTGGATCCAACCTCAGCCTATTCAAAGGGAATCTCGCACCAGGCAGTGTTTCAAATCCAGTATCTTTGGATAACAAAGAATGGCAGACCATTTCGTTGTATATCTTCAACAACCTGATAGAAGTATGGTCGTACATCGAGTAACTTCTCGGTACATTGTTTCGCAACTTCTATTTCCTTTGAACTCCTCTTATTCCTGGATATTTCATACAGTCGATACGTCGCCATATTCTCGTACGGAGCGGTGATCCAAAAGGATTTCATCGAAGAGTATGAGGTTCTCGCAAAGCAAGGAGGCGGCTATCCCGGTTTCATCTCTTGGTTCAAACAAACGGTAATTTCTATTAGACAATTTCATTTCATTCGCTAATTTGTGCGTAATGCAACAATCCTTTCATATTAAACTTGTAGGCTAATTCAGAGTCTATGGACGCAGAATTGAGACAAGTCGCTAATGGTTTTCACTATAAGGTCCATTCATTTGACAAATACAAGATCAACGGGTATCGCTTTCGTACCTATGGCAAAGAGCTACCTATGGCCGACCGAAAGTCTACAAATTGTTGTGTATCTGCTATCAGCGAAGGAGGTACCGAGTATTATGGGAGAGTTGAAGCAATTTATGAACTTCTATTCTATGGTGAAAACACACCGAATGTCATAGTCTTCAAATGTTATTGGTTTTAGCCGAAGGAGACTAGAAGGACTCATGAACATATAGGGCTAGTTGAAATCAACCAAAGCACCCATTTAGATGTTCCTACTGTCTATATTACGGCTCAACAGGCGACCCAAGTATTCTATCTACCGTGGGCCTGCCAAACTAATCCAAATCTGAAAGGTTGGGATGTCGTTTATGAAGTGCCGCCACGTGCTAGACTTTCTTCCCCAAAGGAAGAGGATTATGAACCTTACATTAACCCAGACACATATGAAGGAGAATTCTTCCAAGAGACACGTCTTTCCAAAAAGAATTTCAAGAACTGCTATACTTCACCCCAAAACATTGAAGTAGATAGCGACAGTGAATCCGACATCACCCCAGAGGAGGAACAAGAAGAGCCGGAACAAGAAGAGGTTACTGCTGCGGATGACCTGTCAATGCTTGACCGATTACGTCAAGGTGGCCTTGCACATGTTGATGCCACTGAACCCTATGAGCCCATCATTGATTATAGTGATGATGATGATTATGCATTTATTGGTGATACTGATCGAGATTATTAGTAGTGTCAGGTATTCAATTTTTTTATGTTGTACTTGATGATGATACACTTGAGTGATATACATATTATTATTCATGTCGGTATTTTTTTTATGTTGTAGCTAATTTCGTTTATTCTTTGTCATGGCAGGTGTTGAAATATGGTGGGTGCTGGTCGGGAGCGCGCTGAGGCCCATTCTTCGTCGGCGTGTGGTGTGAGGTCTTCCATTCCACACGCACCTCTCCGCCAAGCGTTGCTGGACAGTATGGCGACACCGCCGGGCCCTTCTTCGTCGACCGCGGTGCCCAACAGGGGACGAGGTAAGAAGAAGAGAGGACGTGGAGCACGTGGTCGCGGGAAAGGAGGTAGGGTGACTGCTACGTCACCTTCCTCGCCACCACCCCCATCTGTTTCACCTGAGCACGTGACTGCTAGGGTGGACTCATCCGAGGAGGAGGCTACACGGACTCCGGTCCATGAGCCTCCGATCCACGGGTCTTCGGACCATGAGCCTCGGGTCAACGGGCCTTCGGCCCACGAGACCCCGGAGGAGCACACGTCTGAGGAGCCGAGTGGCCATGCTGATGATGGCAGGGAGCCGACTGATATTGAGGAGGAGGGGGACACCGTCTACCAGCATGGTTGTACACGGCTCCCATCCATGCCGGCGACCCGCGAGTAGAGGTGGTTGATTTTCCCTGATGTGGAGATGTAAGTGCATTTAATATTTTTGTACCTTCTGCATTGATGTTTCTTCAAATAACTAATGCATTGGCCTTGTCATGCTGCAGGGGTTGGGACCACCATCATAGTGTCCGCCGTCCCAACTTCGTCCTTGGAGTTCTTTGTAGGCAAAACTTCCCGGGTTTTGTCATGTTGCCTGGTGAGGGTCAGCTTCCAGAGCTTGGATTGAGTTGGGAGCACTACTTGGCTGCCTCGGCCCCGCCAGGTGAGATTATCGACGGTGTCTTGTGCAAGACGAGGGCAGACATGGTGATCAGAAAGTTCTGGGTAATTTCTCCTTTACACAATTAAAAATATTCAACTAGCTAGTTATTAATTGTACTAATCAATAGTGTCTCATTTGATTGCAGACATTCTATAGGTGTGAGGAGGGATACGAGGAGGAAGCGGCAAATGTTATCGATAACGACTGCAAGCGCCTACTACAGAACATACGGCACAAGGCTCGGGTGCAGTCTATTCGAGACTACTACACCTCACATGGTATAAAGAATACCAAGTCGGCGTGCCGCGAGAAGTTCTTGAGTAAGGAGCAATACATGAAGGTAATTCTTAGGGCCTTGTACTTACTTCCTTCATTTAGTAATTCATAGCCATAGCGCTCAAGTTTCTATTTGCTAACTTAGGCCCCTCCGAGATGGTGTGCGGATCGGATGGATTGTTGGGAGGTGTTGGTCAATGAGTGGTGCTCAAATGAATGGCTATCCCTCCACAACGATGCCAAGGACAAATGTGCCCAAATGGAAGGTGTGCCACACCATCAAGGCAACTCCAACTTATTTCAGTTCGGGCGGAAATGGGTATGTGGTTTGCTTCATGATCCATGCAATTCATTCATCATGCTAGCTTTAGCCCTTTAATTACTAATTAACTTTGTTTCTCTCTTTCAGTCACGCTACAATCAGGAGGATAAGGTGCCAGAGGTGTACGACCTGTATGCCATGGCCCACACTGGCCCTTACAAGAAAGTCAAGGCATTCTCTGCGTCTGACCTCGATGATCCAAAGAACTTCACCAACATCTCCTCCCACGACAAGCTCGTGCAATATAGAGATTAGGGGAAGGCGGGGAAAGGGGAGGACTTTAACCCGAGCCAGGGTCCCATTGATACAGAGCTGCTGATGATATCTGGTGGCGGGAGGTCCCATGGCTCTCTCCAGGAGATGGACTTATCCGTTGTCCTAGCACTCTCCAGGAGATCAAGGCACACCAGTCGAGCTCCGCTCCTGATATAAGGCCTCGTGAATGGCCAGTCCAACTCGCCTTCAAGGTTAGTTATATGTACTCAGCTATCTTTCTCCATTACATTGTGTGCACTTCCATCAATGATTACAAATGGTCATGTGAGTGGTGTTGCAGGCTGCTATACAGAGTGAGAGAGATAGAATGGAGAAACTTCTGGCAGAGGCGGCTGAGAGGCAGCGGGAGTTGGAGGAGAGGACGACAAAAATGTTGGAGGAGGAGAGGGCACGGAATGACATGCAGGCAAGGGCCATGTACGAGTTCCTTGTGGTAAGTTTCTTCTGCAGATTAGCAAAAACATTCATGTAGGGTTTGTCTCATTTCTAACTAGTATGACTGTGTTTGTCAAAACCAAATGTGCAGTCTGTGTGTGAGAAGTCCGGTCAGACTACTCCACCGATGCCAATGATTGCTCCTGGGACCACGGTGAGTTTAATTTGAATGGACATTACTTGCTAGTCTTAACATTTGAGTGTCATCATGGTAACGAGACATTGGTAATGATCATTGGTGCATCGTAACTCCAGACAAGCATCGCATGATCCTTCTCCAGCTACCGGCATGAGCCAGCCCGCTCCTACACCTCCATGATCACGTAAGTTTCTCTAGTGTTTTGCTTAACAAATGCATAAAGACCTAGACATAGCTTTATTTCCTCCAATATGCTTACCATAATGACCTAGAGTTAGCTTCTTTTCCTCCAAAATGACTTAATAAGCTTACTGACCTCCAAAACCATCCATTTTACCTAAGTTAGCTCTAAAACTATTTGTACTTAGCTTACTTATGTCAAAAATTGCATAATTAGCTTAGTTAGCTCATAAACGATCCATTTTACCTAAGTTAGCTCTAAAATGACCCATTTTACCTTAGTTAGCTTATAAATGATCTAGTTTATCCAAGTTAGCTCTAAAATGACCCATTTTACCTAGATTAGCTCCTAAATGACCCATTTCACGTAAATTAGCTCAAAAACGATCCATTTCACCTTAGTTAGCTCATAAAAGACCCATTTCAACTAAGTTAGCTCATAAATGATCTATTTCACCTAAGTTAGCTCAAAAACGATCCATTTCAACTTAGTTAGCTCAAAAACAATCCATTTCACCTTAGTTAGATTATAAACGACCCATTTCAACTAAGTTAGCTCATAAATGATCCATTTCACCTTAGTTAGCTTATAAACGACCCATTTCAACTAAGTTAGCTCATAAATGATCCATTTCACCTTAATTAGCTCATAAACGACCCATTTCAACTTAGTTAGCTCATATATGATCCATTTCACCTAAGTTAGCTCATAAATGACATATACTTCTTATTCTAGTCTTCTTCTTATTCTAGTCTTCTTATTGTTCTAGTCTTCTTCTTCTAGTCACCTATTACTAACTTTCTTATTTGCCATTTTGCAGATTTCATTCACTTCATGGAAGCTAGCTTGCTATGATGGAGTGCTTGTTTTTCTTTGCTAAAACATTGCATTGTATCTAGCTTGCTATGATGGAACTTTGCATTGTAATATGTATATGGATGGAACAATGTGTATGGATGGAACTTGATGGAACTTGCTTATGTATGAATGGATGAAACTTAATTATGTGCTGGATATGTGATATGTTTGCTGTTAAATAGCCCTGCGAAATATATCTATATATGTCATATATATTTGATGTGAAAATTGTTGGATTAAAAAAATAGAAAAAAGAGCCAATATGCAGGCTCTTTGCCATCTGCCACCGACGGCAACGGGCTCTTTGCCGTCAGCGGCGGACGGGAAAGGCCTGCTGTTAGCCACCTAACGGACTAACAGCGCATTTTTTGCCGTCTGCTGCTGATGGCAAAGGCCCCTTTGCCGTCAGCCGCATAAAGCGGATGACAAAGTAGCTGTTTGCCGGACCTTACTTTGCCGGAGCCTGTTGTCATCTGCGGCAGACGGCATGGACCTTTGCCGTCCGCCGTTCAGGCCTTTGCCGTCCGCCGTGGAAGACGGCAAAGTAGTTGATTCCTGTAGTGTCACTCACATTGATATCTATTGATGGGCATCTCCATAGCCTGTTGATACGCCTAGTTGATGTGAGACTATCTTCTCCTTTTTGTCTTCTCCACAACCACCATTCTATTCCACCTATAGTGCTATGTCCATGGCTCACGCTCATGTATTGCGTGAAAGTTCAAAAGGTTTAAGAACGTCAAAAGTATGAAACAATTTCTTGGCTTTTCATCGGGGTTGTGCATGATGTGAATATTTTGTGTGGTGAAGATGGAGCATGGCCAGACTATATGATTTTGTAGGGATAACTTTCTTTGGCCATGTTATTTTGAAAAGACATGACTGCTTTATTAGTAGGCTTGAAGTATTATTATTATTATGTCAAATGATAGACTATTGGTTTGAATCACTCGTGCCTTAATATTCATGCCATGATTAGATATGTGATCAAGATTATGCTAGGTAGCATTCCACATCAAAAAATATCTTTTTTCTCATTTACCTACTCGAGGAGGAGCAGGAATTAAGCTTCGGGATGCTGATACATCTCTGATAACCCACAAGTATAGGGGATCGCAACAGTTTTCGATAAGTAAGAGTGTCGAACCCAATGAGGAGCTAAAGGCAGTACAAATATTCCCTCAAGTTCTATCGACCACCGATACAACTCTACGCATGCTTGACGTTCGCTTTACCTAGAACAAACATGAAACTAGACCAGTAATCACTATTGCAGTTTTATTTGAGGGAAAGGCATAAGCTAACATACTTTCTCTACTTGGATCATATGCACTTATGATTGGAACTATAGCAAGCATCCGCAACTACTAAAGATCATTAAGGTAAAACCCAACCATAGCATTAAAGCATCAAGTCCCCTTTATCCCATACGCAAACAACCAACTTACTCGGTTCTATGCTTCTGTCACTCACGCCATCCACCATAAGCAAATCATGAACATATTGCAAACCCTACAACGGGAATCCCTCACGCTTGCGCGACACAGAGAGCACCATAGGATAGCACCAATAATAAAACATGCAACTCAAACCAATCTTGATCATCAAATGGCCCATATGACAAAAAAGATCTACTCAAACATCATAAGATAGCCATACATCATTGGGAAATAATATATAGCGTTGAGCACCATGTTTAAGTAGAGATTACCACTACTAGGAAAAGGCCTACTAATGGCGCACCAGTTTTGCCTACTAATGGCGCACTACTAGTGCGCCATTAGTAGCACGCCACTAGTATTTTTTACTAATGGCGCACCACTGGTGCGCCATTAGTATACCACATACTAATGGCGCACCAGTAGTGCGCCATTAGTATACCACATACTAATGGCGCACAAATAGTGCGCCATTAGTATGCCTAGAGGTGCGCCATTACTATCTGACTTAGTAATGGCGCACCACATAGAAGTGCGCCATTAGTAATAAATTTTTTTCACATTTTTCTTTCATTTTTTTTAAAAAATTCAATATTTTTTCATTTTTTTAAAAAAATTCAAATTTATTTATTTTTTTCTTAATCTCGGGTCACTATGGCTTAATCTCGAGTAAGTATGCTTAATCTCAGGTCAAATTGCACTCTGTGGTCAAACTTCCCCAAAGGTCACCCATCCTCACACTACTCTAGCCCAAGCACGCTTAACTTCATAGTTCTATCCAACCCCAACACCACCTCACTTCACAGGCACTTTTTGATATATCTATCATATCAATCCTATTAAACCTTGCTGATGTCTAGGACTTTGTTCATGTTCATGAGTATGATGAAATTTTGAAAAAATATTTCAAACTTCCCGATCATATTACGTATCATATTTTGAAAAATAATTCAATTTTTTTTTTCAAAACCAATTTTTTTTTCTGTTACTAGTGGCGCACCTAGCACACGGTGCGCCACTAGTAAGTTAAATTCGGATGTAACTTTTCGAGTAGATGATTTTTCATATAAAAAACTTTTTCATCCGAGTTCATACGCAAAAGTTATGCCCATTTTTATAAATTCTCGAGAGATTTTGCAAAAAAGTCAAAAATTCATGTTTGTAAATTTTGCTAACAACTAGACCACATATCACATGGGAATCTTATTTTCTTCTATTTTTTGACATTTCTATCATTTTCTTTTATTTTTTTGAAACTGAAAAGGCGGTCCAGGGGGGGTTGCATTCGGGCGAATGTTTGGGCCAAGTTACTAATGGCGCACCGTGGGAGTGGTGCACCATTACTAGTTCAACTAGTAATGGCGCACCACTCCCACGGTGCGCCATTAGTAGTTTTGAAAAAAATAAAAAAAATTACTAATGGCGCACTGTGGGAGCGGTGCGCCATTACTAGTTCAACTAGTAATGGCGCACCACTCCCACGGTGCGCCATTAGTAGTTGAACTAGTAATGGCGCACCGCTCCCACAGTGCGCCATTAGTAGTTTTGAAAAAATTAAAAAAAAATTGTTACTAATGGCGCACTGTGGATGTGGTGCGCCATTAGTATTTGGACACTAATGGCGCACCAACACATGGTGCGCCATTAGTATATACTAATGGCGCACCACATGTCTGGTGCGCCATTAGTGTCATTTCCATCTATAGCCCTTTTCCTAGTAGTGTACAGCGGGTAAGAGAGTGGTTACACCGCTGCATAGAGGGGGGAAGAGTTGGTGATGATGGCAGTGAAGTTGTTGGTGAAGATTGCGGTGATGATGATGGCCACGGCAGCGTTCCAGTGCCACCGAAAGAGAACGGGAGAGGGGGGGCCTTCGTCTTCTTCTTCCTTGACCTCCTGCCTAGATGGGAGAAGGGTTTCCCATCTGGTCCTTGGCCTCCATGGTGTGGGAGGGGCGAAAGCCCCTCCGAGATTGGATCTATCTCTCTGTCTCTCTCTCTTTCTGCGTGCTCAGATTCTACCCTTTCACCGTTTCTTACATTCTCGGAGATCCGTAACTATGATTGGGATGAAATATTAACACGATCTCTATCTGGATAGTAGCTTTCTTGCGGCGAAAGAAGGGCACCAACCGCCTTACGGGGTGGCCACAAGGGTCAGAGTGGCCACGAGGGTCAGGGTCGCGCCTGCCCCCCTGGGGCGTGCCACCCTGCCTCGTGGCCCCCTCGGGCATCGTCTCGCGTGTATTTTTCTTCCCAAAAATCATATATATTCCAAAAAAATCTCCGTCAGTTTTTATCCCATTTGGACTCCGTTTCATATGGATTTTCTGTGTAACAAAATACATGCAACAAACAGGAACTGGCACTGGGCACTGGATCAATATGTTAGTCCCACACCAAGGACCAGGAGCGTCAGGGCACCCGCTGGTTGATGCTGATGTTTTCTCTTTCTTGTCTTGGCAGAGGCTACCGCTAATCTGCGGAAGCACCTGGGCGAGGTCGAGTCTGAGCTCCACACCAAGGACCAGGAGTGCAGTCAGGCTGCCCAGGAGCGCGACCGACTGGCGAAGGAGCTGGTGAACCAGGCGGAGAAGCACCAGGCGGAGGTCCGGAAGCTGAAGGATAGCGAAGGTCTCCACAAGGCCGAGTACGAGACTCAGTGATCGAACTGGGCTGAGAGGGAGAAGTTCCCGTCGAACAGCTATGGTGAGCGCGAGGACATGATCGATGCTAAGAAGTTTCTTCTTTTGTGAAAAAGTTGCCCACTACTACAGGTGCCGGCTTCTGGGTTCTAACTCTTTGATCTTCTTGTACATAATTTCTTCCCTGTCAGTCGGTCGCCGTTAGCCAGGCCATCGAGGCATGACCTAACCAGCGGAGGAGGGCGGGCATAGATATTCTGCCGAATGTCCCTCGTAACCTTGGCAAGCAGCTTCTGGCCATGAATACGTGCTTGGTGCCAGCTCACCATCTGCTCCGCCGCCTGCAGCGCGCTAGGTCATAGGTGCTGGCCGCGCTCTGGCCGGATGCTCAAGTCCCCCGCACTCCCAGTCAGACTGCCAACTGGCTGGAGGTGGCGGTTGAGCGGTTTGAAGCTTGGAAGCACTACTAGGGAAAAGCCTAGCAGTAGCGCAGGTATTTTTCCTAGCTGTAGCACGGGGTACCGCGCTACTGATAAGGCGCTACAGCTGACATGTAGCAGTAGCGCGTGCCGTCCCACGCTACTGCTATACATGGCTAGCAGCAGGGGGCTTTGGTGCCATGCGCTACTGCTAATAGCTGCAGCGCTTTTAAGCAGGACGCGCTACTGGTAAGAGAGCACTACTGCTAACTTTATTCCCCTTGCTACTGCTAGTTTTATTAGTTTATGTTTTTCTGCATATTTGTTTTGTATTTAATCATAGCATATACATACAGATAGTCTCATCAAATCATGGCATCATCATAATCATCATCCAACACAAAGTGGTCTCTCATCATTATCTCGAAAATAGCGATACAAGTCTCGATTACTTGCAACTACATCGTCATCCATATATACAATGATATACATGAGAAGAGCTATCACAATGAGTGAGAGTGAAACTATGCAGTACATGAGTTCATATCCCTCTCTCGCACTAGCATGAACCTAAACTAACTAATGGTTGTCGCTCGGAAACCGAAAACCTGTACACCTAGGCCCTGATACTCCGGCCACTCGTCGTATACTCCTAGCGTTGCACTTCTTCGTCATCAATGATCTATGCACCTGCATTGTCACATTAGTCGATGATATGCAACACACATAGTTGAGCAACAGAAAGAGACAGACTTGGCAAAAATAGAAGCAACATATCATAATCATAAATAACAAAGTTCATCGTACCCAAATGCCCTAACCGAATGATCTTCGCTAGTAGAGGAGGACGGTTTAATTACATCAAAAACAAAGTTTCATCGTGCATAACTCAAAGTTTCGTGCATAACTAAACGGACACATTGTCATATATCGACAATCACTCCAACATGTCATTCCATCCATCCAAGTCAGGGAGATACTCCCCGAGCTTAGTGAAAGGCTTCAGGTCGAGACACTGAGCGGCTATGCTTGTTCGGACGTCTTCCCGCGACATTCGCCCTTCCTCGTAGAACAAACTTATTTTGTCGAGGACCTCCTTCATGATGACTTGAGCAAGTTCCTGCTGGATGTGATAGAACTCAGCTCGAAGTCCATGATCCGGGATATCTCCTACGTTCTTTGCCCATTGTAGAATATGGGCATCGCCGGATTTAGGTGACATCTGAAGGTCCTGATGATCCCGTCTGTACTCCAGTATGTGATGTAGGACATAGAATCCATCACTAAGAGAATAACTTGGTTGCTAGATGCAGCAGAAGTCGGTCTTATGGCCGAAGGCGGGCCTGCCGTCCTTTTTCTTCTTGTCCTTGACCTCTCCACCCCGTCCGTCATAGTAAAAGATAGCACTGTCGAAAACAGACTTGATGTGGGTGTAATCCTTTTTGTTCATGTTCTTCGACGAGTCCAAGTAAAGAGTGTGGAAGTATAGGGGGTAAAGGATGATGTGGACGGCGCGCCCGCCGCTGCGCAAAATAAGTACACCTCAAATTAATTAGCCTCCACCGTGCAAATGTATGATTGAAAACGAAGGAAGGATATCCACGTGGATGATTTACTGGGGATGATAAGGCATGAGAATTGCCTCCTTGTCCTTATTAGCGACCACAAAATCGACGATGTAGTCCCTCGCGTATTCATGGTGCTCTGCGCGGACTGCCAAGAAGCCCTCGTGCATGATGTATGGGTCAGCGACACACATATAAGGTCTGCTCAATCCCGATGATGTTGTTCATGTACAAGGCATAAATGTGGACAAACGTAAAATCCAACTTCTTCAAGTGAAACATGTCGAAGATGTAATCGAATGGAAGGAAGAACTTGTCCGTGGGGCATGAGTCAACGTATGACCTTTGTCACGACACGTTAACCACATAGAGTGGGTATCTTGGATTTTCCGAGGCGATGAGGATTTTCTCTCTCCACAACACATCGTCATGAAGTCTCCTTAGATTGCCATGTGTGGCCTCTAACGCTGCTTTAGGTAGGATTGGTTCACCGGTGATATGCCATTTTGCCGCACCGGGGAGAGGTATACAGTCTTGAACCCGAGGCTGCTGAGGCGGCTGGATAATAGAAGCAGCTTTGTTGCCGTTCCTCCATCTCTTCCTATGCTTCTTTCCTACTGGAAGTTCGTCTATAATACTTTCGGCCTCCGGAGGCGGCAATTCATGCACAGACTCATGACGCTCAAACCCTGAGTACTCATCGTAGGCCCCAGTATTGAGATATTGTTCAGTGTCATCGTCATGCTCATCCTTATCTACGATGACGTCATCATCGACTAATGGAGCCTCTTCCTCACCCCGTCCCCTATCACCTAGCACGACAGCCGACACTAATTGGGTAGGTGAGGTGTTGATGTTCATACCTTGCTGAGGCTGCGTGCTCGTGGGTGTGCTCCCAGCCGCCTCCAGACGAAGCAGACTCTTTGGCTGCAACAGGACCCACCCATTGCAACCACCAAGCCACCGCGGGGTCTCGTCGTCATCCCCCTAGTAACGGAGGAGCCAAACTCTCGTGGCCCGGTTTGACACTGACCACGAAAACCTTGAAGACGTCAGGGGGGATCGACCGGCTGTGGAACAATGGTTGCTTCGGCTTCATTATCGTCCCCTTCCCCACGTCCACCTTCTGTTCGCCAATGGTGTACAATATGGTGCATGGGGTTACGTCGGCCTGCAAAGACATGTCTGCGACGTGAGACATCCGAAAGGAAACAGAAACGAGAGATTATACATTTATTGAAGAGGGATGGTGTGAAACATACCGTGAGGGCGTCGAGCTCAGCCAAAGACGAAGCACCGCCAAGCACGTTCGAGATGGAGGACGGGCTGCTATGAGCAGGTGCGGAAACCGGTGTAGGAGCCGGTGCAGGAGCAGGTGCGGGAGCAGGTGCAGGAGGACGTGTAGGTGCTGGTGCAACGCTAGTCGAGCTGCTCCCGAAGAAGTCGGCAAGGGCAAAGTCCGCTGCATTTTTTTCTGGATTTTGTCTGCTCCAATTCAAAATGGCCGGAACCAAGACACTAGACATATCTGCAATCACCTGTTTTGTGGCAGCAACTGATGTTTTGAGTATCTCAGCTGATTTCTTCTCAACTGCAATCTCAACCTTCTTGTCGATGTTTTGTTTAGTTAACCTTATTCTTTCCTTTCTCTCCTTCATGGTCTCATGGTAGTACTTCTTCCATGTGGCGCCGTCTCCGACACTGTGCACGCGTCCATACGACGGTCGAGTGTCCACCGGGAGTCATTTCAATATGTTCAACGCCCGGTTGAATGGGGTGTCCCACTTGGGCCTCGCCAACGCCTCAGACGGCGAGTCGCTTTCGGCCACAATCTTGTGCTTCTCTCTCTGCAAAAGGAACAAGGTTCGTTTACAAATATGACTAAACATACAGTCGAATAGATCAGAAACTAAAATTACCAGCACTCTCATGAACTCCGTCGTGATCGGGTCTGTCTAGGGCAGTTGGGTTGGGAGGCGGCGGGTAGGAGCCCGTGATACGTCTCCAACATATCTATAATTTTTGATTGTTCCATGCTATTATATTATCTATTTTGGATGTTTAATGGGCTTTATTATACCTTTTTATATTATTTTTGGCACTAACCTACTAACCAAAGGCTGAGTGCAAATTGTTGTTTTTTTGCCTATTTTAGTGTTTCGCAGAAAGGAATATCAAACGGAATGAAACATTCGGGAGAGTTATTTTTAGAACAAACATGATCCAGGAGACTTGGAGTGGACGTCAAGAAAGAAGCGAGGAGGCCACGAGGTAGGAGGGCGCGCCCATGGGGGTAGGCGCGCCCCCCACCCTTGTGGGCCCCTCGCAGCTCCACCGACGTACTTCTTCCTCCTATATATACCCATATACCCCAAAAACATCCAGGAGCACCTTCAAACCCTATTTCCACCGCCGCAACCTTTTGTACTCATGAGATCCCATCTTGGGGCCTTTTTCGGCGCTTCGCCGGAGGGGGAGTAATTCACGGAGGGCCTCTACATCAAGACCATAGCCTCTCCAACAATGTGTGGGTAGTTTACCATATACCTAGGGTCCATCGTTATTAGCTAGATGGCTTCTACTCTCTCTTTGGATCACAATACAAAGTTCTCCTCGATTCTCTTGGAGATCTATTCGATGTAATTATTTTTGCGGTGTGTTTGTCGAGATCCAATGAATTGCGGGTTTATGATCAAGATTATCTATGGATAATATTTGATTCTTCTCTGAAATCTTTTATGGATGATTTAATATCTTTGAATGTCTCTTTGAATTATCAGTTTGGTTTGGCCTAACAGATTGATCTTTCTTGCAATGGGAGAAGAGCTTAGCTTTGGGTTCAATCTTGCGGTGTCCTTTCCCAGTGACAGCAGGGGCCGCAAGTCACGTATTGTATTGTTTCCATCGAGGATAAAATGATGGGATTTATATCATATTGCTTGAGTTTATCCCTCTACATCATGTCATCTTGCCTAATGCATTACTCTATTCTTATGAACTTAATACTCTGGATGCATGCTGGATAGCGGTCGATGTGTGGAGTAATAGTAGTAGATGCAGAGTCGTTTTCGTCTACTTGTCGCGGACGTGATGCCTATATACATGATCATTCCTAGATATTCTCATAATTATTTGCTTTTCTATCAATTGCTCGATAGTAATTTGTTCACCCACCGTAGAATTTGCTATCTTGAGTGAAGCTACTAGTGAAACCTATGGCCCCCAGGTCTATCTTCCATCATATTATTTTCCTATCAACTTGATATTTCTATCACCGTTTGTTTTGCAATCTTTATTTTCCAATCTATATCATAAAAATACCAACAATATTTATCTTATTATCTCTATAAGATCTCACTTTCGTAAGTGACCGTGAAGGGATTGACAACCCCTTTATCGTGTTGGTTGCGAGGTTCTTGTTTGTTTGTGCAGGTACTAGGCGACTTGCGTGTTAC
Organism: Triticum dicoccoides; assembly: GCF_002162155.2. Lineage (NCBI taxonomy): Eukaryota > Viridiplantae > Streptophyta > Magnoliopsida > Poales > Poaceae > Triticum > Triticum dicoccoides. The sequence goes on along the minus strand of NC_041388.1, from coordinate 699,405,044 downwards.
CTCCTACTGGATTGATACCTTGGTTCTCAAAACTGAATGAAATACTTACGCTACTTTGTTGCATCACCCTTTCCTCTTCAAGGGAAAACCAACGCATGCTCAAGAGGTAGCAAGAAGGATTTCTGGCGCCGTTGCCGTGGAGGTTGCCCCAAGTCAAGTCAAGATGTGATCTACCAACAACTAGCCATTTTTGGCGCCGTCTACGCACAAGTCAAGACATACCAAGTACCCATCATAAACTCTTATCCCTCGCATTACATTATTAGCCTTTTTTCTATCGTTTTCCTCTCCCCCACTTCACCCTTGCTATTTTATTCGCCCTCTTTTTCGCGCGCCTCTCTTTCGTTCGCCTCTTTTTGCTTGCCTCTTGTTTGCTTGTGTGTTGGATTGTTTGTCACGATGGCTCAAGATAATACTAAACTGTGTGACTTTTCCAATACCAACAATAATGATTTTATTAGCACCCCGATTGCTCCTCTTACCGATGCTGAATCTTGTGAAATTAATACTACTTTGCTGAATCTTGTCATGAAAGATTCGTTTTCTGGCCTTCCTAGTGAAGATGCCGCTACCCATCTAAACAACTTTGTTGATTTGTGTGATATGCAAAAGAAGAAAGATGTGGATAATGATATTGTTAAATTCAAGCTATTTCCGTTTTCGCTTAGAGATCATGCTAAAACTTGGTTTTCCTCTTTGCCTAAAAATAGTATTGATTCATGGAATAAGTGCAAAGATGCTTTTATCTCTAAGTATTTTCCTCCCACTAAGATCATATCTCTTATAAACGATATTATGAATTTTAAGAAAATTGATCATGAGCATGTTGCACAAGCTTGGGAGAGGATGAAATTAATGATACGTAATTGCCCTACACATGGTTTGAATTTATGGATGATCATACAAAATTTTTATGCTGGGTTGAATTTTGCTTCTAGAAATCTTTGATATTTGGCCATGGGAGGCACTTTTTTGGAAATAACTTTAGGAGAAGCTACTAAGCTCCTAGATAATATTATGGTTAATTATTCTCAATGGCACACCGAAAGTTCTACTAGTAAAAAGATTCATCCTATAGATGAAATTAATGTTTTGAGTGGAAAGATAGATGCACTTATGATTTTTTTTGCTAATCAGAGTGTTTCTTCTGATCCTAATGATATGCCTTTGTCTACTTTGATTGAGAATAATAATGAATCTATGTATGTGAATTTTGTTGGTAGGAACAATTTTGGTAACAACGCATATAGAGGAAACTTTAATCCTAGGCAGTTTCCTAGTAATTCCTCTAATAATTATGGTGATCTCTACAACAACTCTTATGGAAATCTTAATACGATGCCCTCTGATGTTGAGACTAGTGTTAAAGAATTTATGATTTCACAAAATAATTTCAATGCTTTGCTTGAAGAAAAATTGCCTAAGATTGATGAGTTGGCTAGGAACGTGCATAGAATTTCTCTTGATGTTGATTCTTTGAAACTTAGATCTATACCACCTAAGCATGATATCAATGAGTCTCTCAAAGCCATGAGAATTTCAATTGATGAGTGCAAAGAAAGAACCGCTAGGATGCGTGCTAAAAATGATTGCTTTATAAAAGCGTGTTGTTCTAGTTTTCACGATAATAAGGATGAACATCTAAAAGTGATTGATGTGTCTCCTATTAAATATTTGTTTTGCAATATGAATCTTGATAATGATGGGGCTGGAGATGAGTCAACTTTAGTTAAAATGCGTCCCAATGATTCGGAGTTTTTAGATCTTGATGCAAAAATTGGTAAAAGTGGGATTGAAGAGGTCAAAACTTTACATATCAATGAACCCACTATTTTGGATTTCAAGGAATTTAATTATGATAATTGCTCTTTGATAGATTGTATTTCCTTGTTGCAATCCGTGTTAAAATATCCTCATTCTTATAGTCAAAATAAAGCTTTTACCAAACACATCGTTGATGCTTTAATGCAATCTTATGAAAAAAGCTTGAATTAGAAGTTTCTATCCCTAGAAAACTTTATAATGAGTGGGAACCTACTATTATAATTAAAATTAAAGATCATGAATGCTTTGCTTTGTGTGATTTGGGTGCTAGTATTTCCACGATTCCAAAAACTTTGTGTGATGTGTTAGGTTTCTGTGAATTTGATGATTGTTCTTTAAATTTGCATCTTGCAGATTCCACTATTAAGGAACCTATGGGGAGGATTAATGATTTTCTTATTGTTTCAAATAGGAATTATGTTCCCGTAGATTTCATTGTTCTTGATATAGATTGCAATCCTACATGTCCTATTATTCTTGGTAGACCTTTCTTTAGAATGACTGGTGCAATTATTGATATGAAAGAAGGAAATATTAGATTCCAATTTGTGTTAAGGAAAGGCGTGGAACACTTTCCTAGGAAGAAAATTCAATTACCTTATGACTATTATGAAAGCTACTTACGGATCGCATACCAAAGATGACAATACCTAGATCTATTCTTGTTTTTATGCCTAGCTAGGGGCGTTAAACCATAGCGCTTGTTGGGAGGCAACCCAATTTTATTTTTGTTTCTTGTTTTTTGTTCCTGTTTAGTAATAAATAATTCATCTAGCTTCTATTTAGATGTGGTTTTATTCTTTTAATTAGTGTTTGTGCCAAGTAGAACCTTTGGGAAGACTTGGGGGAAGTCTTTGCGATCTTGCTGTAAAAAACAGAAACTTTAGCGCTCACGAGATTTGCTGCCATTTTTTACTGGAGAGTGCTATTAAGTTGATTCTTTTTGCAGATGATTAACAGATAAATGCACCACGTCCACCAGTTTACTTAATAATTTTTGGTGTTACAGAAGTATTCGAAACCTACAGATTACTACAGACTGTTCTGTTTTTGACAGATTATGTTTTTCGTGTGTTTTTTGCTTATTTTGATGAATCTATGGCTACTATCGGGGGATATGAACCATAGAGAAGTTGGAATACCGTAGGTTTGACACCAATATAAATAAAGAATGAGTTCATTTACAGTACCTTGAAGTGGTGGTTTGTTTTCTTATACTAACGGAGCTCATGAGATTTTCTGTTGAGTTTTGTGTTGTGAAGTTTTCAAGTTTTGGGTAAAGATTTGATGGATTTTAGAATAAGGCGTGGCAAGATCCTCAGCTTGGGGATGCCCAAGGCACCCCAAGGGAAAATCCAAGGACAACCAAAAGCCTAAGCTTGGGGATGCCCCGGAAGGCATCCCTCTTTCGTCTTCGTCTATCGGTAACTTCACTTGAGGCTATATTTTTATTCACCACATGATATCTGTTTTGCTTGGAGCGTCTTGTATTATTTGAGTCTTTGCTTTTTAGTTTACCACAATCATCCTTGATCTACACACATTTTGTAGAGACACACATGAATCAGAATTTATTAGAATACTCTATTTGCTTCACTTATATCTTTTGAGCTAGATAATTTTGCTGTAGTGCTTCACTTATATCTTTAAGAGCATGGTGGTGGTTTTATTTTATAGGAATTATTGATCTCTCATGCTTCACTTATATTATTTTGAGAGTCTTATAGAACAGCATGGTAATTTTCTTTGGCTATAAAATTAGTCATAATATGATAGGCATCCAAAATGGGTATAATAAAAACTATCATAAAAAGTGCATTGAATACTATGAGAAGTTTCATACTTGATGATTGATTTGAGATATGAAGATGGTGATATTAGAGTCATGATAGTTGAGTAATTATGAATTTGAGAAATACTTGTTATAAAGTTTGTGATTCCCATAGCATGCAGGTATGGTGAACCGTTATGTGATGAAGTCGGAGCATGATTTATTTATTGATTGTCTTCCTTATGAGTGGCTGTGAGGGACGAGCGATGGTATTTTCCTACCAATCTATCCCCCTAGGAGCATGTGCGTAGTACTTTGTTTCGATAACTAATAGATTTTTGCAATAAGTATGTGAGTTCTTATGACTAATGTCGAGTCCATGGATTATACGCACTCTCACCCATTCACCGTTGCTAGCCTCTCTAGTACCGCGCAACTTTCGCCGGTACCATACACCCACCATATACCTTCCTCAAAACAGCCACCATACCTACCTATTATGGCATTTCCATAGCCATTCCGAGATATATTGACATGCAACTTACCACCGTTCCGTTTGTTATGGCACGTTACATCATTGTCATATTGCTTTGCATGATCATGTAGTTGACATCGTATTTGTGGCAAAGCCACCGTTCATAATTGTTTCATACATGTCACTCTTGATTACTTGCACATCACGGTACACTACCAGAGGCATTTACATTGAGTCATATTTTGTTCTAAGTATCGAGTTGTAAATTTGAGTTTTAAGTAAATAAAAGTGATGATCATCATTATTAGAGCATTGTCCCAAGTGAGGAAAGGATGATGGAGACTATGATTCCCCCAGAAGTCAGGATGAGACTCCAGACGAAAATATAAAAAAAGAGAAAAAAAGGCCATAAAAAGAGAAGGCCCAAATAAAAAAATGAGAGAAAAAGAGAGAAGGGAAAATGTTACTATCCTTGTACCACACTTGTGCTTCAAAGTAGCACCATGATCTTCATGATAGTGAGTCTCCTATGTTTTCACTTTCATATACTAGTGGGAATTTTACATTATAGAACTTGGCTTGTATATTCCAATGATGGGCTTCCTCAAATTGCCCTAGGTCTTCCTGAGCAAGCAAGTTGGATGCACACCCACTTAGTTTCTTTTTGAGCTTCCATACACTTATAGCTCTAGTGCATCCGTTGCATGGCAATCCCTACTCACTCACATTGATATCTGTTGATGGGCATCTACATAGCCTGTTGATACGCATAGTTGATGTGAGACTATCTTCTCCCTTTTGTCTTCTCCACAACCACCATTCTATTCCACCTATAATGCTATGTCCATGGCTCATGCTCATATATTCCATGAAGATTGAAAAGGTTTGAGAACATTAAAAGTATGAAACAGTTGCTTAGATTGTCATCGGGATTGTGCATGATTTAAATAATTTTTGTGGTGAAGATGGAGCATAGCCAGACTATATGATTTTGTAGGGATAACTTTCTTTGGCCATGTTATTTTGAGAAGACATGATTGTTTTGTTAGTATGCTTGAAGTATTATTATTTTTATGTCAATATTAAACTTTTGTGTTGAATCTTTCAGATCTGAACATTCATGCCACAATAAAGAAAATTACATTGAGAATTATGCTAGGTAGCATTCCACATCAAAATGTTTTTATCATTTACCTACTCAAGGACGAGAAGGAATTAAGCTTGGGGATGCTTGATACGTCTCCAACGTATCTATAAATTTTTATTGTTCCATGCTATTATATTATCTGTTTTGAATGTTTAATGGGCTTTATTATACCTTTTTATATTATTTTTTGGACTAACCTACTAACCAAAGGCCCAGTGCAAATTGCTGTTTTTTTGGCTATTTCAGTGTTTCGTAGAAAAGGAATATCAAACAGAATCCAAATGGAATGAAACCTTCGGGAGAGTTATTTTTGGAACAAATGTGATCCAGGAGACTTGGAGTGGACGTCAAGAAAGAAGCGAGGAGGCCATGAGGCAGGAGGGCGCGCCCAGGGGGTAGGCGCGCCCCCACCCTCGTGGGCCCCTTACAGCTCCACCGACGTACTTCTTCCTCCTATATATACCCATATACCCCGAAAACATCAAGGAGCACCACGAAACCCTATTTCCACCGCCGCAACCTTCTGTACCCGTGAGATCCCATCTTAGGGCCTTTTACGGCGCTCCACCAGAGGGGGAATCGATCACGGAGGGCTTCTACATCAGCACCATAGCCTCTCCGATAATGTGTGAGTAGTTTACCATAGACCTTCGGGTCCATAGTTATTAGCTAGATGGCTTCTTCTCTGTCTTTGGATCTCAATACAAAGTTCTCCTCGATTCTCTTGGAGATCTATTTGATGTAATTCTTTTTGTGGTGTGTTTGTCGAGATCCGATGAATTGCGGGTTTATGATCAAGATTATCTATGAACAATATTCAATATTTGATTCTTCTCTGAAATCTTTTATGCATGATTTAATATCTTTGCAAGTCTCTTTGAATTATCAGTTTGGTTTGGCCTACTAGATTGATCTTTCTTGCAATGGGAGAAGTGCTAAGCTTTGGGTTCAATTTTGCGGTGTCCTTTCCCAGTGACAGGAGGGGCAGCAAGTCACGTATTGTATTGTTTCCATCGAGGATAAAAAGATGGAGTTTATATCATATTGCTTGAGTTTATCCCTCTACATCACGTCATCTTGCCTAATGCGTTACTCTGTTCTTATGAACTTAATACTCTAGATGCATGCTGGATAGCGGTCGATGTGTGGAGTAATAGTAGAGGATGCAGAATCATTTCGGTCTACTTGTCGCGGACGTGATGCCTATATACATGATCATGCCTAGATATTATCATAATTATTCGCTTTTCTATCAAGTGCTCGACAGTAATTTGTGCACCCACCGTAGAATTTGCTATCGTGAGAGAAGCCACTAGTGAAACCTATGGCCCCGGGTCTATCTTCTATCATATTATTTTCCTATCAACTTGCTATTTATATTACCGTTTGTTTTGCAATCTTTATTTTCCAATATATATCATAAAAATACCAAAAATATTTATCTTATTATCTCTATCAGATCTCACTTTCGTAAGTGACCATGAAGGGATTGACGAACCCTTTGTCACCTTGGTTGAGAGGTTCTTGTTTGTTTGTGCAGGTACTAGGCGACTGGCGTGTTACCTCCTACTGGATTGATACCTTGGTTCTCAGAACTGAGGGAAATACTTATGCTACTTTGCTGCATCACCCTTTCGTCTTCAAGGGAAAGCCAACGCATGCTCAAGAAGTAGCAGCCGACTGCTGCTTGCTGCGTCGTTGAAGTCCCCAGGCCGACTACTGCAGTCCCCGGGCTGGGTAGTGAAGTCCTCGGGCCGGGATCGAGTGTTGCAGTCCCTGGGCTGCCTGCCGAAGTCCCCTGGCCGACTATAGTGGCCCCCAGGCAGGGTTGTGAAGTCCCCGTGCCGGGTTCGAGTGCTACAGTCCCCGGGCCACCTGCCGAAGTCTCCGGGCCGACAGTTGCAGTCCCCGACCAGGATCCAACTACTCCAGGGTCAGTGGACACAAAGATGGAGTTTGACACCGGTGAAGGCCTGACAGATGGCTTGCGTAGGTACCGGACGGAGACGCCAGCTGGTGTTGCCTACTGGCTGGAGCCAATCCATGCCAGGGAATCAGCTTGCTCGTTGTCGGCCCGTGGCACGTGAAGGAACTCGCACCCGTCGATGTACCCACTGATCTGTTGGACGAGGAAACGGTAGCTCGCCATGTTTGCATCCTTGGCATCTCAGTCACCGGACGACTGTTGGACTACCAAGTCCGAGTCGCCATAGCACATCACTCGGTGGATGCCGATCTCCTTGACCAGTCGGAGCCCGTGGACGACTGCCTCGTACGCGGCCACGTTGTTGTAGGCGACAAAGTTGGTCTGTAGCGTGTACTTGAGCTTGTCGCCTTTGGTAGAGGTGAGGACGATGCCGGCTCCCAAACCGGTGCGCATCTTCGAGCCGTCGAAGTCCATCTGCCAATGGGTGGAATCCAGCGCTGGCGGCAGGTACTGGGTCTCGGCCCAGTCGACGAGGAAGTCGACAAGCGCTTGGGGCTTGATGGAGGTGTGGGGCTGGTAGAGGATGGTGTGGGAGCTAGCTCGATGGCCCACTTCACCACCCGGCCTAATGCATCTTTTGCCTATGATCTCGGCAAGTGAGATAGTGCAGACGACCATGATGGAGTGCGTCTGGAAGTACTGCTTGAGCTTCTTGGCGACAAAGTACACGCTGTAGCACATCTTCTGGTAATGGGGTAGTTCTGCTTGGAGGCCGGCAGCACCTTACTTAGGTAGTAGACAGGCCTCTGGACCGGCTGTGCCTTGCCATCTTTTGAGCGCTTGGCCATGATCACGGTGCTGACCATCCCGCTGGTGGCGGTGATGTAGAGGAGCAGGGGTTCCTTAGTAGCCGGAGCGGCCAGGACTAGCGGCGTGGTCAGCATCTTGTTGAGTGTGAGGAATGCCTCGTCCGCCTTGTCATTCCACACGTACCAAGTGGTTTTCTTCATTAGCTGGTACAGGGGTCCTTCTCGCCCAGCCGACTGATGAACCAGCTGAGAGATGCCAAGCACCCGGTAAACATTTGGACATCCCGGAGCCGGGTGGGTCTCTGCATCCACTCAATGGCCTTGATCTTCACGGGGTTGCACTCGATGTCGCATTCAGAGCCAAGGAAACCAAGGAGCTGGCCGGCTGGTACTCCGACGACACATTTCTCTGGGTTAAGCTTGATTTGAAAATGACGCAAATTATCATAGGTCTCCTTGAGATCCTCGAGGAGGGTGACGTGCTTCTCCGTCTTCACCACATTATCGTCTACATAGACGTGGGCATTTATGCCGAGTTGCTTGAGGAGGCACTTCTGCATGCAACGCTGAAATGTGACGCTGATATTTCTCAAGCCGAACGTCATGGTCAGGTAACAGAAGGCTCTGAATGGTGTGGTGAAGGCGGACTTCAGCCGATCGGCCGAGTTCAGCTTGATCTGGTGGAAACCGGAGTACCCATCCAAGAAAGACAGCAGCTCGCAACCAGCTATGGAGTCAATCACTTGGTCTGTCTGAGGAAAGGCAAAAGGGTCTTTGGGCCAGGTTTATGAGGCTAGTGTAGTTAATACACATGCGCCACTTGTTGTTCTTCTTCAACACGAGCACTAGGTTGGTGAGCCAGTCCGGGTAGAACACTTCCATGATGAAGCCGGCTGCCAGAAGCCGGGCGATCTCTTCACCAACAATTCTTCTCTTCTCTTGTGATAGGCGGAGTAGGGGTTGCTTGACCATCTTTGCATCCGGACTCACATGCAGCTTGTGCTAAGAGAAATCCGTCGGAACACCCGGCATGTCCTTTGGAGACCATGCGAATATGTCCCGATTCTCACAAAGGAAATAGATGAGCTCGCTTTCCTATTTGCTGTCGAGGTTGGCTCCCATGACAGCGTGCCTCTCCTGGTGTTCCGGGTCCAAGGGGATCTTCTTTGTTTCTTTGGCCGGCTGGAAGGAGCCCTGGGCCTACGACTCCTTGGGGCCAGGCGACATGTGTGCCTGCTTGCTGGCCATGGCCACAACCCGGTCAAGGAGTCACTTCTCTGCGGTGACGTCGAGGGACTCGACCAGCCGACTACTGGCAGCAGCACATGCAGCTAACTTCTGGTAGTCTTCGGCTATGGTGATGATGCCCTTGGTGCCCAGCATCTTCATCTTGAGGTAGGCATAGTGCGGTACTCACTACAAAAAAGGACACATCCGTGACATTTTGGGCCGAACGAAAAAAATTTCTATCATACATATGACACTTCTATGACGATAATTGTGACAAAACCCGGTATCATCATAGATGTGGTGGGCTCCTACTTCTATGACAAAAAATCATTACAGAAAATGGGCTTTTCGTCCTGGGCAGGCCGGAGACGCAGCTACATGACATTCTTTGGGCCGTCCATGACGGAAAAAACCATGGTAGAAGCGAGGGCGAGGAAAATTTCGGGGAGTTCCCGGTTACGGTGGGAGGTCGCCGGCTGAGCAATGCGCATTTCTCTCGTACACGTACGCGTGTGTGTGCGAGGCGTTGGCTCTAACTGAACCCGAGAGAGGCGTTGGGCTCTAACTGAACCTGAGCGATTGCACTATAGGCTATGCATTACTGAACCCGAGCGATCGATCGATGGCTGTTAACTGAACCCGATCGAGCGATTCCTTCGCTACTGCTGCTAACTGAAGCCAATCGATGCTGCCTCTGGATGAACAATGAGCGTTGCGGGGGGGTTTGGATGAACAGTTCCCGGTGGGGGTGGATGAACCGGACCCCGTGGTATTGCCTCTGGATGAACAGGACCCCGATCGATCGAGCCGGTTGGGGCTGGATGAACAGGACCCCGTGGAGGGCTGGATGAACAGGACCCCGTGGAGGGCTGGACGAATAGGACCACCCCATGGAGGGCTGGATGAACAGTAGACGGTGGAGGGCAGGATGAACAGTAGCCCGTGGAGGGGTGGATGAACAGGAGCCCGTGGAGAGGGCTGGTTGAACAGTAGCCGGTGGACTAGCGTGTGGTGGAGGCTGGATGAACAGGAGCCCGTGGATGAATAGTCGCAGGTGGAGGCTGGAGGAGGTCGATGGTGGATGAACAGTAGCTCGTGGAGGCTGGAGGGGGTCGACGGTGGAGATGAACAATATCCCGTGGAGTCCCGTTGTGCGGTACGCCACAACCCTCCCGATGAACAGGACCCCCGTTTCGACCGTAGCGCTCCAACACAAGTCCGTTTCCTCCGTTTTGCGGTATGCCACAGCCCTCCCGATGAACAGGACCCCCGTTTCGACCGTAGGAGGTCCGTTTCCTCTGTTTTGGGGTATGCCAGACCCCTCCCGATCAACAGGACCCCGTTCCAAACATAGGAGGTCCATTTCCCCGTTGTGCAGTACGCCAAGCCTCGTTTCCATCGCCTGTTCCGTCCAAGCCCTCCCGATGAACACGACCACACATTCCGTTCTGACCCAGCCAGTTGGCTCCCACGCGTTCCGTTGCCTCCCCATGAACACGACGCATTCCATTGCCTCCCCATGAACACGACGCATTCCGTTGCCTCCCCATGAACACGACGACGACGTTGTTTCTCTGTTCTGACCCAGCCATGTACACGAGCCCTGGCCGTATGTATGCCCAAGTAGGCATTTGAGACCCCGCCCGTATGTACACATACGTGGCCGTATTTTCTTTCTTGCACCCTGGCCTATGTACGTACGTGTACATGCTACGTGCGTGCCTCTACTACGATAGATGCGCGCCTCTACTACGACACGTGCGCGCCTCTACATCGACCAGTATGTACGTACATGTTCGCGACCAGAATGACAACGCTACGTACGCTTTGACCAGGTGGGTCCCGACTGTCAGGCACTTCCTTGCCTGCGAAAATGTAGCTAGTGGGTCCCAGCAGTCAGGGGGCGAATCATTTTTTTTTGCCCGGACGCACATCCTTGCGTGCGAAGATGTAGCTGGTGGGTCCCAGCAATCAGGGGGGAACATTTTTTTCGCAAAATACAGTGGCCCATCTGGTGGGTCCCAGGTGTCAGGTGGAGGAATCATTATTTTCCGCGTAATAAGGAGGCACTTCCTTGCTGCGGCCGTGGACCCAGCTGTCAGCCTCTCCACGTACAGTCCATGTCCGATGGATGTCGTTCCTTGACCAAGTTGACCATGCCGCGCCGAGAGCACCAGGGCGGTGGACGATGGCGAGGCCTAGGAAGGGGACGACATGGAGGCAGGGAAGACTCGGCAGTTGTTTCTCACGTGGAGGGGAGTACGACTGTACAAGGGTTTACTGGTTCGTCTGCCGTCGCCGGAGAATAACAGCAGGTGTGGGTGAGTAGAGGGATGGCTAGGCCAGCGATGGGAGTACGGTAAGGCGGTGAGGCCTGTGGGATAGCACAGCCGGTCGCAAGGAGGAGGGAGCAGGCAGTCCCGCCAGCGCTTGTTTGAGCGGCTGGAGCAGTAAGAGCAGAGATTGAAGAAGCACGACGGCCGTTGGATGGACATCCAACAGTCAGTGCTTGTGCGTCAACCTTTTTTTAGGAAAGCCTCAAATCTATGGAAAACAACATACATCCCATCTGCCATTATTTCTAATAATTTACAGCCCATTTGATAATTCTTAAGGTTTTTTTGGAGCCCATATTCCTTTTGTTAGCATTACAGCCCATATTGTGGCAACGGTTAAAAAATTATACGAAATTTTGCATATTTCGGTGCGGTCCGAACTGTTTTTAATCCCGAAATTTCGACTCACATTCAAACTGATTTTAAAAATAAATGTATATCAATATAAAATCAACAAATTCTCCACGCATAAAAATTAATGTAATTTAAAATCTTGAAATGAAAAAAAGGTCTTTGAAAATAATTGCCGGTTTGGTGTGTTTTAAAAATGCACAAACCATTTCTCATTACTGATGGGCCATTTTCTCGGCCAGCCGAATGAAAGCTCTCCTCGTCTTTAAAGATTTGCAGCCCAACAGGCCTGACAAAGCGACTTACTTGGCAAATCACAAAAAAACTGGGCTATGGCCGTGGACCCAGCTGTCAGCCTCTCCACGTACACTACTCTTCCGATGGAAGTTGTTCCTTGACCATGTTTACCACGCCGCGCAGAGAGCACCACGGCGGTGGACGACGACGAGGCCTAGGAAGGGGACAACGCGACAGTGGAAGCCCGCGCAGAGAGGACTTCAAGGGTTCACTGGTTCGGCTGCGGTGGGAGACTATCGTCGCCGCAGGGCCTGGCTAGTGGTGGGAATAGTAGGGGGCGGTGAGGCCTCTGCGGCAGCATAGCCGGCCATGGGAGGCAGGAGCATGCGGCACGACCGTTGCTGCTTTGGGCGGCTGGAGCAAGAAGACCAGAGGTTGAAGAAGCACTACGGTCGTTGGATGGAAATCGTACGGTCACTGGAGCTAGAATCGTTCATATTGACTAAGTTGACAAAGCCCTTCATCCCCATCAACTTAGTAGGCCCACAAGTCAGCCTCCCAACAAGGTGGGTCCCAGCTAGCCGGGGGAGTATTCATTATTTTTCGCGTAATAAGGAGGCACTTCCTTGCTGCGGCCGTGGACCCAGCTGTCAGCCTCTCCACGTACAGTCCACGTCCGATGGAAGTCGTTCCTTGACCACGTTGACCACGCCGTGCCGAGAGCACCAGGGCGGTGGACGATGGCGAGGCCTAGGAAGGGGACGACACGGAGGCAGGGAAGACTCGGCAGTTGTTTCCCACGTGGAGGGGAGTACGACTGTATGAGGGTTTACTGGTTCATCTGCCGTCGCCGGAGAATAACAATAGGTGTGGGTGAGTAGACGGATGGCTAGGCCAGCAATGGGAGTACACTCGGGCGGTGAGGCCTGCGCGACAGCACAGTCGGTCATGAGGAGGGAGCAGGCAGTCCCGTCGGCGCTTGTTTGAGCGACTGGAGCAGGAAGAGCAGAGATTGAAGAAGCACGACGGCCGTTGGATGGACATCCAACACTCAGTACTTGTGCGTCAACCTTTTTTTAGGAAAGCCTCAAATATGTGGAAAACAGCATACAACCCATCTGCCATTATTTCTAATAATTTATAGCCCATTTGATAATTCTGAAGGTTTTTTTTTGGAGCCCATCTTCTTTTTGTTAGCATTACAGCCCATATTGTGGCAACGGTTAAGAAATTATACGAAATTTTGCATATTTCGGTGCGGTCCGAACTGTTTTTAATCCCGAAATTTCGACTCACATTCAAACTAATTTTAAAAATAAATGTATATCAATATAAAATCCAACAAATTCTCCACGCATAAAAATTAATGTAATTTAAAATCTTGAAATGAAAAAAAAAGATATTTGAAACTAATTGCCGGTTTGGTGTGTTTTAAAAATGTACAACCCATTTCTCATTACTGATGAGCCATTTTCTCGGCCAGCCGAATGAAAGCTCTCCTCGTCTTGAAAGATTTGCAGCCAAACAGGCCTGACAAAGCGACTTACTTGGCAAATCACAAAAAACTGGGCTGTGGCCGTGGACCCAGCTGTCAGCCTCTCCACGTATAGTACTCTTCCAATGGAAGTCGTTCCTTGACAATGTTGACCACGCCGCGCGGAGAGCACCACGACGGTGGACGACAGCGAGGACTAGGAAGGGGACGGCGTGTCAGTGGAAGCCCGCGCGGAGAGGACTACGAGGGTTCACTGGTTCGGCTGCGGTGTGAGGCTGCCGTCGGCGCCGGGCCTGGCCAGTGGTGGGAATAGTAGGAGGCGGTGAGGCCTCTGCGGCAGCACAGCCGGCCACAGGAGGCAGGAGCATGCGGCACGACCGGTGCTGCATTGGGCGGCTGGAGCAAGAAGACCAGAGGTTGAATAAGCACTACGGCCGTTGGATGGAAATCATACGGTCACTGGAGCTAGAATCGTTCATATTGACTAAGTTGACAAAGCCCTTCGTCCCCGTCAACTGAGTAGGCCCACAAGTCAGCCTCCCAACAAGGTGGTTCCCAGCTAGCCGGGGGAGTATTCATTTTTTGTGCATAATAAGGAGGCACTTTCGGTGGGTCCAAGCTGACAGCGGGGGGAACATTTTTTTTGCGAAATACGGTGGCCCGTCCGGTGGGTCCCAGCAGTCATGGCGAAACGATTTTTTTTGCAAAATACTGGTGGCCTATTCGGTGGGTCCCTGCTGTCAGATGGAGGAATCATTATTTTCCGCGTAATAAGGAGGCACTTCCTTGCTGCCGCCGTGGACCCAGCTGTTAGCCTCTCCACGTACAGTCCACGTCCGATGGAAGTCGTTCCTTCCATGTTTACCACGCCGCACCGAGAGCACCAGGGCGGTGGACGACGGCGAGGCCTAGGAAGGGGACGACGCGGAGCCGGTGAAGACGCGGCGGTGGATGCCCACGTGGAGAGGAGTATGAGGGTTCACTCGTTCGGCTGCGGTGTGAGCCTGCCGTCGCCGCAGGGCCTGGCCAACGGTGAGAATAGTAGGGGGCGGTGAGGCCTCCACGGCAGCACAGCCGGCCACAGGAAGCAGGAGCAGGTGGCACGACCGCCGCTGCTTTGGGCGGCTGGAGCAAGAAGACCATAGGTTGAAGAAGCACTATGGCCGTTGGATGGACATCTTATGGTCACTGCTGCTAGAATCGTTTATTATTGACTAAGTTGACAAAGCCCTTGGTACGTCAACTTAGTAGGCCCACAGGTCAGCTTCCGAAACGGTGCGCCCCAGATGTCAGGGGGAGGAATCATTTTTTGGGCGGGTGAAGCTAGAATATCCGAGATTGAAGAAGAAGCACGGCATCCGTTGGATGGACATCCAACGGCCACTGCTGCTAGAACCGTGTGTTGACTATAAGTTGACAAAGCCTTGCATACGCGTCAACACTGTTTTTTTAGGGGACTCGTCAACTTAGTAAGGCCAGAAGTGTGTGTCCGAGAACTTATAGCCCATTTGAGATTTGTAAGAATGTGTAACCCATTTTTGAATTCTAATGGAATTTAGTACAACCCATTTACAGTTTGTTAAAAGTACATCCCATTTCAACCAACCTTTCAAAACAAAATTCAATAAAATTTCCCACATTTTAATGGGATCCGAAATATTTTTATCCTGAAATTTCTAGTCAGATTAAATACAATTTCAATATAAATTTATATTACGTAGAAATACAACGAAACATTGCACTCACAACAATTAATGAAATTAAAATTTTCAATATCCAAAGTTAATATTTTATAAAGTAATCACGTGTTTGGTGCATTTTTTTATAGTTACTGCCCAATTTTTATAATTACATCCCATTTATTATTTCTTAAAGCCCATTTTCTTGTTAAGCCTAATGCATCCCTCCTAGGAAAGATTTGCAGCCCAGCGGGGCGGAGAATAACAACTTGACCTTGCCTGGGTATTGCTAAAAAAAGTATAGCTGGGCTAGCCATTTTCAGCTTGAAAAAAATTAATATCTTGGCTGGATATCTGGCCTGGGCTAGATGGGCCACAGCCCGCCCAGTTAATACCTACAGCGATGTTTTCGTTGTTGTTCAGAGGAGAAAAATTAATATCTGGGCTAAACATCGAAAAACTCTGCAGTGCTCACACCTCAAAAACACAAATACTGCTCGAGCTGCTTGGTCCCAGCTGTCGGTCGCTTCTTGTGCAATTCTCTCATTTATTGACTAGTACTACATAGGTTGACAATGGTGTGGGACCGTGATGTCAGGAAACCAGGGGGAAGCAAAATAAATAACTCCAGCAAGCGCTTCCACCTCTGCCTCGTTGTCTCCCGTCCGTTCCTCCCTTTTTTTTGCTCAGGCAAGGACCAATGCATGCAGCACATCCATGCAGTTATTAAGCAAGAAATAAAAGCGCTTTGCATGCTAAGAATTACGATGGCCTCCATGGGTAGCTAATAAGGCATCCTATTAACTGCTGTGATTAAATGTTGTGTTTAAAAGAGAGAAATATTCTTCTTTTCCACCAATCTGCTTGCACCTAGGTCATGATGCACCTTCTAATACGACTTATTCACCTAGACGGAGGTAGTATAGTTATATATATATATATATATATATATATATATATATATAATAAGGAGGCACTTGCGTACGTGAGGCTATGGACCTGGTGGGTCCCCATTGTCATCCTCTCCAAGTAAAGTCATCTCCTCGCCCGCACGCGCTTTCCGCCCGAAACAGTCAGCGCCGCCTGCCCCGCTTCTCGGTGCAGGCGATTGCTCCGCCTTCAAACGACACAAGTGCCATCAGTCCGTCCATCTGCTGCCCACATTAATGATACGCGGTTGCCGAGATAGCTACTCCGGCGCCACACGTCCGTCCCTCCGCCCACCCACCATTGCTATATCAACTGCTGCGCCGGCCATAGCCGCAGTCATCCGCATCCGTTCCCTTTCTCCTGTCGACACCACTACTGCCCACCATGGCTTCCTCGCGCTCCAGCGCTCTTCGGGACGGGCGGAAGACGGACCACAAGGAGATGGCAGCCCTTGCTGCCGACCGGCTCGCCGGCAGGCAGCCGGAGGACGACGACGTCCCAATGGAGAACATGGTGGTCGACGATCCGGCGCCAACCCCCTCCTCCGTGCCATCCTCGCCGGTGCATTACACCATGACCATCGGCGAGGCCCGTGCCCAATATATGGATAGTGTGAGGAAGATGCATCAGGAGCAGTTCTGGGAGGCGCAGGCTGACGCCGCCTACAACCACCATCTCCTCCAGGAGCACCTGCAGGCGGAGGAGCAGATCGCCGCGGAGCGGGCGGAGCAGGAGGCGCTGCTCGACTCATACTGCTCCGCCCGCAAGGGCCGCCTCGAGCGCTGGGGGGACCACATGTGGGTGGCGGAGGCTGCTGCCGCCTACAAAGAGGCTAGCAAAGAGGGCGATGAAGCGAGCGAGGCGCTGTTTGGCAAGACCGAGGACGAGGCAGAGGACATTGCCGGCTCCGATGAGTCCCCGCTCTGGTGGCGTCGACGAGGCCCTGCTCCGCCGAGGCCCCGCGACGCCAACAACGAGGTAGAGGACACCGTCGGCTCCACCGAGGCCACGCCCTGCCAACAACGAGGCAGAGGACATCGCCGGCTCAGCCGAGGCCTCATCCTGCCGGCAACGCGGGGGAGGATTTCCACCGCTCCGCTGAGGTGCCGCCTGCCGGCAACGAGACAGAGGACATCGCCGGCTCCGCCGAGGCCCCGCCCCGCTGCCAACGAGGCCGCGCCGAACAGAAAACGAGGAAGAGTAGAACACGGTAGGTCGCCGCTGCTCAGGTCCAAGTAAGGCCACCGCTGCTACCCTCCTGTTGAAGCCAAGCTAGGCAGGATGACCATTGACGTCCGGTTAGCTTCTTGGCGACGACGTGGGGTCGGAGAGTTCTGCTGGAGAATAACGATGCTTCTACTTAACTACTAGTGCAGTTGGCTGACTGACACGTGGGCCCAACAGGCCACATGTCAGTTACGCAACTGCACCTATAGTTAAGTCACTGAAGCTTCTGTTCGGCTCAGCGGGACACAGGTGGGTAGCTTCGGTTAATTAATTATACCTCCAGTGCACCCCTTTTTAGTTAAAGAATGTATGAAATGTAATGAAATCTGGCATGTTTATATGAAATCCGACCGTGTATGAATGAATTTATTTCGATTAGTTCGAATTCCTGTATCACTGGCATTGGATGAACATGCAAAACAATATGTACTAGCATTATTCCCAAGGTGATCACCTCATTTGCAGCAGTTTCACATGTACTCCCTCCGGTCCTTTCTAGTCTGCATACAAGTTTTGTCTGCAGTCAAAGTATCTCTACTTTGACCAATCTTATACAAAAAAGTATGCATTTTCACAATGTGCGAAGTAAAAAGGAACAGAAGGAGTACAAAGAGTTTGAGAAGGTTTTTATCATTTCTGTACATTGCAATCAAACACACAGGCCTGGCAATTCATAGAGAACATTCAAAACAATTGAAAATTATGCATCTCAGCGACTCACATGTCAGAGGTAATATTTACTTCACAACTAAAGAATAAAGAAAAAATTGATTGACGCTGCTAACAGCAAGGGCATCCCATTCGATAATATCAAATTCATGTCTTGCTAAAATCAATGAGCAAAATTTGACAAGGTTGTCCCATTCCAAAATATCAAATGCCTACGATTGTAGAATGGGCAGGGTTTGCCATCAGTTTGGACATTGACATGGCACCTCGTGCTAAATAAATCAGCTGTTCTTTTTGTGCAGTTCCACCAAAATCAACCAAATTCGCGCGTAGCTTGTATGATTTCGCCCTTATATGTTGCAACGCCTTGAACTTATCGGCACCTCCTTTCTTGTGGTGGAAATGAATGATTCGATGTATTCATGAACATTTTTTGCAGTTCCCATTGAAATCAAGCTGAGCACCCCTGTTTGCACAAATACAAAAAATTGATTAGTATAGAGCAAACTGTACTATGAATTGATAGTTTCAACAGGCACATACATGGTCCATGTAGAGCACACTTTTAGAAAAATGGAACTCACCAGAAAGAATCCTAGAACAACATTATACTCGCGCATCACAGCAAAAAAATGGATATTTTGTCAGTCCTTCTAAGCTGAAGTTAGTTTGGTCTTGTGGGGAGTAATGTAACCATCCTTCAACTGCTCCTTCTGATTATAAGATAGACAGGGCTTCTTCATCCTGGCATAATCGGAACTAGTCACTTCACGTACTCCATATTCTTCTTCCGAGGAAGATGATCCTGTTGTGCAAAGACAATAGGACTACTAAATGCTAGCATCACTATTTGCTCGAAAAAAGGAAAGGAAATATTTAAAACAGCACAGATGAAGCACTTCTCTGGAACAGCTCAATCATATGGATGAAATCAGTGGGCGAGTACCAACCTTTGTCAGGAGGCTTATTGTGTAGAGCATATAGATGAAGCAATTCTCCAGAACCATCTGTTGCAATCTACGGTGGTGGCCATGCTTACTATATACTCCTCGATTAGTTTAATGTTTCCAACATCTTCTTGTGCATTTCCACTAAAATATATGGTATCTTCAAAGAAGATCCCTGTTTGCACAAGTAGAGATAATTACATATTAAATTAAGAGTGGCATCAAATCAGTGGCAAAACAATTGCTCGTTCCAGCCTTAGCAATAAATTAAGATGCAAAACTATATCATTACTTGTGTCATCATAGTTCCAGTGCTTCATTACAGCACCGGGAGTTGATTTTCGTTTTTCTTCCCCTTGTTCTTCCCCTTCATCACTTGGTTCAATAACAAACAAGCTTCGCCTTCAATGTAAGATTTGGCATGTAAATTAGGGAGCACAATTATAGTACTAAACTTAATTTTCTGATGAAAGTGGCAAAATACAGGCCAACAGTTGTGAAATATCCTTATCTTAGCTCAATGGGATATTACGGTGCACATACAGATTGGAAGTCTTGTCTTCATTTGTGAAGTTCACTAAAATCAAGCAACATTATCGTACAAGTAGCACAATATATGAATGCACACTGCAGAATCATGTGAAAGAAGGCTAGTACTGACCACTCATGATGCGGAATTCAAACAACTCACAAGAAGAAGATCTGAACCAAATTTGCCTTAACGGATAGGAAGTAAGATCTCCTCTTGTGCAGTTCCACTAAGATCAAGCAATCAAGCAACATTGTCGGTGTGACATTTTGGTTGAACTGCACAAAACACTCTTAAAACAAAAGTGTTTTGTGCAGTGCAACAAAAGGTCACAATGGCAATGAGGTGAAGCAGATAACCCTGTTTACACAGAGGTGAAAAGGAAACAATTAGTGGTCAATAATGGTGGATGACACAGAAGCCAACAAAAAGAAGCATCTACCTTATCTAAATGGGAATGAAAGCAAGACAGTAGCATTTCTCAAACGGTGGCATTGATTAATATTAACATAGAGATTATATTAACAATAAAATTCGTTAAACATGTAATTTGCTTTTAACTGTGGCATTGCATCAATTTTCCAGCGACATTATTAGAGGGTGTTTGTTTACAGGGACATTTTGGTGTAGGGACTAAAAAAACTCCGTGTCAGTCCCATCTAAACCAAAGAGGAGGGACTTTTAGGGACTAAAAGTGGGCATTTGGGACTAAAGAAAGAAGACCCCGAGGGAGTCTTTTTGGGACTTTTTCCAATAGTTGCCCCTGCCACACATCGCACCTTGTCTCTATTAGTTCATTACTAGGGGTAACATGGTCTTTTAGCATGTCATTTAATAACCTCTAGTCCATGTTTAGTCCCTGGAACCCAGCAGGTAGGGACTAGGGAGTTTTTAACCAAACAGGGCCTTAGATTAACAACAGCTAATGAGTTGCACGGGACAGTGGACGCACCAGAACCATGTGCATCTACCGATGTACTGTGGTCATGCACAGTCTATTGCAACAAAGAACAAGCAACCGAGGAGCATATTTGTGTTGGTCCCAGTTTTGTTATCTTTAGGCGCCTTTCCCCGTGTGAGCACAGTAAATCTAGTCCTGCTCAAACTCTACAGCCGTGTCCCTTCATTTCCTTTTTGAACTAGTACTTTCGCCCCTTCCTTTTCTCTTTGTAAACCACATCCTAGATTTATGCGATACAACTTTCCCCACTACTTTCCCCCATTCCTTTCCTCTTTGAACCACGTCCTAGATTAATGCTATACAACTTTCCCCCTTCATTTCCTCTTTGAATCATGTCCTAGATTCATGCTATATAAAACTTTTCCCACTACTTTCCCCCACTCCTTTCCTCTTTGAACCACGTCCTAGATTCATGGTATACATCAGCTAGAGCAATGCATGTGGAGTAAGTAAATTATACCTTAAGGTTCTTGGGGCATGGTTCGGTGGGTGACAGGACAACGGCGAAGAAGAAGGGGTCGGAGGCCCTCCCACGCCGCCGCTGGGTGGAAAGTGAACAGCTGCGCCGGTAGTCCCTCGCCGACAGCGGCAGCGTTAAGCCTCCTTCCCTTCCCGGCGGACGGATCCTGCCGGCTCTTTGAGCACCAGTGAAGGGAGAGAGAGGCCAACGAAGTCTTGTTTAGATGTAGAGAAGGCGAGAGAGTGTGAAGAGAGCAACTACAAGCGCTGAGGCTCCAGCGGGAGAGGGCGAGAGAGTGAGCGAACAGGCTAACCAGCCACACAACCCTCCCGTTATGTTCAACGAGAGGGAAATGACCTTTTATACATTCATGCATTCGTGTGACAAGCATGCCATGTTTTTTTGTGTGTTTGGGAGTCATTGGGATTTCAATCATAATCGTGTCATGTGGCTTTGGTGGTAAGACTATCCACAGTGGTGCAGAAATAATGCAGCCTTAGTCACCTTACTTCTCTCCATGTAGTACGTTGGGTCCACCAGTTAGAGGGTGAAACAAACAAATTAATAAGAAAAAACTAAAGTGCCAGCGATGTATCTTACCTCACACATCTCGCTACTGCTCGGGAACACTGTCCAATTGATCCCTCCGTTCGCTCACGTACTATTTTAAGTGAATCCTAATTATAACCTGCACACAAATTTTGGGTAGTTGTATTCGACTTAAGTCAGTGTGCCACCGTATCTCATATACTTACTACTCCCTCCGTCCAGGGGTAATAAGTCACGTTAGAAGGTGCAACGGGACCAAGGTGCATGCGTCTGCGTGTGTGTGTGTGTGTGTGTGTGTGTGTGTGTGTGTGTGTGTGTGTTTAACACCATATGTGTATTAGAGAGAGCGACAGATCGACCTACTCCTACAGAGAGATGTTGTGTAGTGTACGATTTTAGCCGCGAGAGTCGGTGCATCCTCTCGTTTCTGAGCGTGTCCAGTAGGGACATGCGGACAGCTGCCACGCCCGCTCCTGACCAGCCTGGCCCACCCAAAGCCTCTCCATCGCCCGCGCGCTTCCCCCCAAAACGGCCAGCATCGCTCCAAGGAATCGGTGCCGCATTCATGCCCGGGCAGAGCGGACGCGACCTCTCACTGGCGCAAGAGTGATCGTTGCTTTGTCCGTCCAACTTACTGCTGGGTCTATGTGATTTGATGGCTCATTGGTCTTTATTACTGAGGTGGTAGGACTGCTGGATGTCCCACGCTTTCGGCGAAAGGAGGTATACTACTACTACTAGATTAAAATTTTCTCCATTCTTACAGCGGAGGCGTGCAAGAGCAGTGAAAACACGCAAGCTCAGTGATTACATGGCCCACCTCACACTATCACCGTGCGACACCTAACTCTTTACATAGTACTCCCTCCGTTCCTAAATATTACTAGATGAGTCCCCGCGCGTTGGCGCGGAACAGGGGTATATCTCTCTGCGCAAAATTATCGATTTCATAGAACAAAAAAACTCTATAACCGTATGACAAATGTGGTAGCCAAACTAAATAAACTCCCATCATCATTTAGATCTCCCATGTAAGGAAAAACGATCAACCAACTCCTACTGCATAATGGGATTATATTTTTCTTTTTGACATGTTAATGGGACTTAAAAGCTCACTTACATGCATGCTACCGGTGCATGCTTGCATGCAGACATGTTTATGTGATTTAAAACCCACTCACATGCATGTGGCACGGTATTTCTACATGCTTGCATGTGGCTTAGTGCGGAGCCTCTCAACGTCTAGATCAGACGGCTAATATGGACTGATTTACTTCATCTAACGGCTACATCAATTTTGATGACGTGGATCAAGGAGAGGATAGAGAATTCCTAGTAGTGGGGGATAGCTATTACTAGTAGATATAAGTCTTTGTAGAGATTCCACTACATATGGAACAAAATGAATGAATCTACACTTAAAATGCATCTATATACATCCGCATGTGGTTCATGGTGAAATCTCTACAAAGACTTATATTTAGGAACAGATGAAGTACTAGTATAGTACATACTGTAATTTATCAGCGAGATAAATTTGTACAATGCTATGAAGCTTCCAGCTTCTGTTACATGTATCTTGCGTCCAAGGTTTCCCGTTAAAACATTTCATCAATTACAAAGGAGACTAACATGCATGCTATTGCATCTCAATGATTGACAGATCATAGCAAATATGTACTCCCTCTGTTCCAAAATAAGTTTCTCAACTTTGTGCAAACTTTAAAATACCTCATTCTTAACAACATGTGAATCATGAAACATGAACTCAAATTATCAAGAATGAAATAATACCACCTCCAATGATACGGAAGAAAGGATGCACACCGGATTGCGAGAAGAAGAAAACTTGAAGTATATCTTGGCGGATCATCGCTTCGAGAGATATCTTGAAAAACAATTGAAGAATGAAAAGAATCCTTGACGAACGACCATGAGGAACTCCGGTAAACAAAAGGATAACGAAAAGAAAGAGAAGATGAAAACACAAAGTGAAACCTTGCAATGATTAGATGGACCTCCGTGGTGATATAATTGCGAGAGGTAGGAACTCCGGGAAAAAGAAAGATGAACTAAACTCAGGTATTCCAGAACTGCAACGATAAAATTGTGACGACAACACCTCGGAGCTCAACTCCCCGGGACACTGCCACAACCCCTAAATGTTAGGAGTCACCAAGAACAATGTTCTCGTCACAAAACCATCGGAACGATTACAAGATACCCGCGTGATCCTAAAAAAATAGTGAAATTTGAGAAGAGAAGAGTAAAAACTCTACGTCAGGATGCCTCACCAGAGCGATGAAGGGACTGGGGAGTAAAAAGAATTCCTAACTCTCCGATATATAATTCCTAAATGACTCAAAACATTTTTCTAGACTCAACTCGTCCGCTAATTCGATCAATCAGTGGGGGCTCCTAAGGTCGGGGAAGGCTCTGATTACCAACTTGTAACGCCCTCGATGCGGCTATATCTCCCACGTGTCGAAGCACGACTTAGAGGCATAACCGCATTGAAAGCAATGTCGCAAGTGAGGTAATCTTCACACATCCCATGTAATACATAAGGGAAAAAGATACATAGTTGGCTTACAATCGCCACTTCACACAATACAAGAATAAAGCATTACATCAACCAGATACACTCAAGGTCCGACTAAGGAACCAAAATAAAAGAAGGAACCCCAAATGCGACAAAGGTCGCCGATCGACCCCAACTGGGCTCCACTACTGATCCACTAGAGCGAAACAACACAAACGACAAGATCTTCATCGAGCTCCTCCTTGAGCTTGGTAGCGTCACCTGCTCGGTAACATCGGCACCTGCAAACTGGTTTTGGAAGTATCTGTGAGCCACGGGGACTCAGCAATCTCGCACCCTCGCGATCAAGACTATTTAAGCTTATGGGTAAGGTAAAGGTATGAGGTGGAGCCGCAGCAAGCGACTAGCATATTTGGTGGCTAAACATACGCAAATGAGAGCAAGAAGAGAAGGCAAAGCACGATCGAGAAACTATGATCAATAAGTGATCCTAGAACAACCTACGTCAAGCATTACTCCAACATCGTGTTCACTTCCCGGACCCCGCCGAGAAGAGACCATCACGGTTACGCACGCAGTTGATGTATTTTAATTAAGGTCAACTTCAGGTTTTCTACAACCGGACATTAACAAATTCCCATCCGCCCATAACCGCGGGCACGGCTTTCGAAAGTTCAAATCCCTGCAGGGGTGTCCCAACTTAGCCCATGACAAGCTCTCATGGTCAACGAAGGATATTCCTTCTAGCGGGAAGACCCGATCAGACTCGGAATCCCGGTTACAAGACATTTCGACAGGGTAAAACAAATCCAGCAAGACCACCCGCTTTGCCAACAAATCCCGATAGGAGCTGCACATATCTCGTTCTCAGGGCACACCGGATAAGCTAAGCGTACAGAAGCTGACGTAACCCGAGTTGCCAAGGGATGGCCCTGCACGGTGCTCTGGGTTGGACCAACACTCAGAGGAGCACTGGCCCGGGGGTTTAAATAAAGATGACCCTTGAGTCTGCAGAACCCAAGGGAAAGAAAATCCTAGGTGGCGAATGGTAAAACCAATGTTGGGCCATGCTGGAGGAGTTTTATTCACGGCAAACTGTCAAGGGGTTCCCATTATCACCCAACCGCGTAAGGAACGCAAAATCCGGGAACATAACACCAATATGACGGAAACTAGGGCGGGAAGAGTGGAACAAAACACCAGGCATAAGGCCGAGCCTTCCACCCTTTACCAAGTATATAGATGCATTAATTAAATAAGATATATTGTGATATCCCAACAAGTAAACATGTTCCAACAAGGAACAAACTTCAATCTTCACCTGCAACTAACAATGCTATAAGAGGGGCTGAGCAAAGTGGTAACATAGCCAAACAACAGTTTGCTAGGACAAGGCGGGTTAGAGGCTTGGTTCAACAACATGGGAGGCATGATAAGCAAATGGTAGGTATCACAGCATAGGCATAGCAAAAGAGCGAGCAACTAAGCGAGCAAGCAAGGAAGAAGAACGAGTCCATGAAGAAGACAAACGGACGTAGACGAACGGATCCTCACAACTCCGAAACGGAACCGAAGCTCACGAGAAAGGCAACCCGGAAAGAAGCAAACAACATAGTAAACAACCAACACATAGACATGGCATGATGCACAAACAAGTATGATGCATGTCCGGTTTAATGATACATGTCATGGCATGGCAAAGTGCAAGAAACAACACTACAAATTAAGTGAAGCTCAATATGCAACGAGTTGCATATTAACAAAACACCACAACACGTTATTTAGTTCGATCTCATTTATGTACCCAACAAGATTCAATGTTGTTAGCATGGCAAGAGGGTGAAGCAAATGAAAACTACCCATCTAGTCAAGTTTAAATGAGGCCGGAAACAACGAACAACAATTCCGGTAAATCCCCATGTGCATATATTAGGTTTGGTCAATTTCTGCCCTAAACCATATTTTATAGTTATTAAACATGCAAGATGATGCCACCATTTAAACTAGGCAAAATTCTACCCCATTTACATATAAAATTTGTTAAAAACGGAGCTACGGTTATTTAGTTATGATTTAAACCATTTTAGCATGGCATATGGACAAAGTTACACAAACAGCATTTTAAACATTTTAAACATGCATGAAAGTTGGATATTGTGAAACTAGATGAAATTCTAATCCGGTTACAAATATAAATTGTTTAGATCCGATGCACGGTTGTGAAGTTATTAAATGAATGATCATGAAGGGGTTTTCTGCAAAACAACCGTCTCAGGAATATTAGCTAAATTCGTCTCGAGGGGAAAAAATGCTACATGAGCCGAATCCTGTTGGCCCAACAGGAAGAGGGGATTTGGAGGGCGTCTCACATCGGCCATGAGGCCAAATCCGGCTGGCGTTGTGGAACTGGGCCGGGGCGAACTGGCCTTCGCGGTGGAGGCCTGTGGTGAAGACGAGACAGGGGAGCGCTGGCGCGGTCGTCGTCCTCCCCACGATGCAAGACGAGCCGGCGGTGTGGTTCTCCGACGAGGGCAGCATGGGATGAAGCGGAGGCCAGGGATCGGAGCGGGATTCGGATCCGGGGCCGGGGACTCCAGATCCGGCGAATCCGGACGACGCCGGAAGCTGGGCGGCAGCGAGGAACTCCGAGCGGCGGCGCTGTGTATGACCAGAGAGAGAGCAAGCTATAAGGGAAGGAGGAATAGAAACAGTGGAAGGGAGGAGCTGGCGGCCGGGAACGCGACCTGGGCGACGTCGCGGGGTAGTGGTCGCCGGCGATGCGGTGGGCTCCGGTGGCCGGCGGGACTTGCGGGAGAATCGAGCCGCGACCTCCCTCCGATCCAGATCGGATCGAGGAGGTGCAGCGGGTGAGAGTAGGCGCTGACTCGGGATTGGGCGCAGATGGGATTCCAGGGCCCCGATCTGGGTCCTGGTGGGCCCGCGGGCTTCGCGGCGGCGCGGAGACACCAGGGGCGACGTGGAGGCACGGGAGCGGTCCTGAGCGGCGGCGCAGGTGACGGCCGGCCCTGTTGGGCGGCGCCAAGTGGCGAGGAGGGGCTGGAGCAGCGCGGAAATTGATGGGAGAGGGGGCTAGAGGTAGGTGGGAGGCTAGGGATGCCCAAAAATGGTAAGAGGGCTTCTTAAATAGGAAGGGGTCTAGGGTTAGGGGTTTTCATCCATTTCCGGACCCTCGGATCGCAATCGGACGGCTCCAGGCACGAGGAGGAGTAGGCTGGGCCTAGGTGGGCTATGTAGAAGGGCTAGAGAGGAAAGAGAGGGAAAATCCGGCAACAGTTTTCGGAGACCGAAAACGTCCGACGTATGACCGACTATAATGTCGCTATAGTTAACCGTTGGGGCATCAAACGAACTCCGAATGCGATGAAACTTGACAGGCGGTCTAGCTACACTAAAATAAGACCACACGTCAACTCTCATCCCATTCCTAGAACATTTTCCGGCCACTTATAAAATAATATTTCGGACATGCCGCGGGCGCGTGCAACTGTGTCTGGGATCAGAACGGACAACGGACGGAACGAGGAGACCGGGACGGATGCAAGTTTTGAAAACATGATGATGCAATGCATATGATGACATGACAAGATGCAACACGCAAGCAAATGACATGGCAACGATGGCGAATAACTGGGAGACACCTGGCACATCGGTCTCGGGGCGTTACAACAGTCCACCACTACGACAGGATCTCGTCCCGAGATCTAGAATGGCACCGGAGGGAAAATGGAAGAGAAAAAAAGAGGTAAAACTAAGTTGCTTCTTTGACGAATGAGTGAAACTAAAGAACCTTGAAAAGGTTAAGCCATTTCGAGAAAAGAATACAACGGATATGAACAAAGTTGAAAGCACTCCGTTAAGAAAGAGGAAAAAGAAAGAACCGATACGGGTAGCACTTCGGTTGAAAAGGGATGAAGCCTTGATAAAATGAAAGAGCTTGAGCAAAGGGACACAACGCTCTGGATAAATGGGATAAGCGAGGAAAAGAATATGAACTTTGACAACGGGATGATGGTTTAAGAAATCAATATCACAATGCCTCCGGAACAGATATGAGAATGGAATGGAATGAACAACGAGAAACAAGATCTTGAGTGGGCACATTTACAACAAGTGGTAGAATGGAGTTGTTGGAAAACCAACAACGAAAAGAATAAGCTTGATATGGTCTTATGGAATACATCTCAAATTATGAGGTGACAACCAGCCACTCACGGGAAAAGAATTGGATTGGTATGAACAAGGAGACGAGGAACTTTTTTCGCCGGAAGGATAAATGAAGAACTTGGATCATTTATAAGCACCATAATTAGCAACAATCCTTAGGGAAAGGCTTTAGGTGAAATATGACCCAAGATAACTCCAATGATGATACTGATGGATTTAAAATACCTCATTCTTAACAACATGTGAATCATGAAACATGAACTCAAATTATCAAGAATGACATAATACCATCTCCAATGATACGGAAGAAAGGATGCACTCCGGATTGCGAGAAGAAGAAAACTTGAAGTATATCTTGGCGGATCATCGCTTCAAGAGATATCTTGAAAAACAATTGAAGAATGAAAAGAATCCTTGACGAACCACCATGAGGAACTCCGGTAAACAAAAGGATAACGAAAAGAAAGAGAAGATGAAAACACAAAGTGAAACCTTGCAATGATTAGATGGACCTCCGTGGTGATATAATTGCGAGAGGTAGGAACTCCGGGAAAAAGAAAGATGAACAAATGAAAACGAGAATTTGATTGGCCTCCGGAACAGGGAATTCATCACTTGGATGAACAAAAATAAGAATTACGTTATGCGTATCCTTCACCAATTTAATTGCTGACAAGCAACGGATTTGGCATACTACCTATCCTCGTAGAACGATTAACAGAGATATAGCGCAAACTTGAGAAGGTCTTCAACGAACCACCGGTAGGATTGGAACAACGAATGAATTGATATGATAACGAATGACGAGAACTCTTGCACAAACCACCGTAAGAATTAAAATGAGCGAAGGAAAGATAAAGGAACACCGGGAAGAATTATGAAATGAACGAGGATACTTGAGAGAATTTAGATACAAGTGAACGAAGGGATCACAAACTGATTAGAGAATATTGAATGATACACCAGTAAGATTGGAGAATGATAACTGGAAGCTAAGAAAAAATAAATCTGAGATGATGGGCTCCAGAGAATCAAACTGAAAATACTCTGAATTACTCCGGATGGTTGAAAAGAATATCTCACAATCGCAAATAATTACGAGAGGATGGAAAAAAGATAGAATCACGAATCTTGAAGAGAATGGAGCAAGATTGAGAGAAAAATCTTCTTCGGTCTTCAAAATTCTGAGAATGACGACGAGAAACACCACCATGAATTATTTAGACACTTTGGAAGAATCAAAACGAAGAGGTTGAGCCAACGATGAAAAGAATTTGAAAAAATCTTGGAGAAGGACATTTGACTGATGATAAATCATTCTTACATCAAACTTCGATAAGAAATTTCAGGATAGCTCCGGGAAAATAAGAAGAGTCAGGTAAGATCTTGGGAAAAGACCTGTGGGTTAGGGCCCACTCAAAAGAAACACCGTTGAAATGATTTAAAAGAGGGGTTAAACCGGTTGAATTAAATGACTTGAATGAGATAACATCCTCGACAGAGCTTGAACGAATGTAGAGTGGAAACAAGAATCTTCGAGATATCTTCAGCACTCCGGAATAATTAAGTAGCGAGAAGTGAATGAATATGACGTGCACCGGCATGAGAAGGTATTTGAAACGAGGAAAAAGGATATGATCAACACCAAATCTTGATTTGAATCCACCGGAGAAGAAAACGAGTGAAGAGTGACGAACTTGAAGCTTCGTTGGCATCTTCCTGAGAATCAACGGATAAGAACATTGACGTAAAAGAATGAAGAGACTTCACAACATTAAAATGATACTTGAATAAGAAATCTGGTTCCTTGAAGAAAAACAAAGGGAGAGAGGGTGGGAAAAAGAAAGACAATTTGGAATGGAAGAAACGAACACGGTTGAGAAACATAGAATTGATCTTGCGGATGTTGAAATGATCGGATCCACTTGAAGAGAAACACACCGGTGAAAAGGATTGTCACGACAAACTCGATGATCGAGAAGGATTAGTATCCACATAGAAATATGAGAACACCACTTAGGAAAAGGTATGGAATCAACATTTGACGTCAAAGCAACTCGAATACCACAACTCAAAACAAAACAAAGGACTGGCTTGTAGAATAAGCCGGAACAAACATCTGATAGAGAATTTCGTCCGAAGTTTTTGTGGTGGGGCCTACACGGGCTCGATCGTACAGCACCATCATGTACAAGGCAGTGCACATGACATACGAAGCATCCCCGAGTCGGCGTAGCCAAGGACTCTTTAAGACACAACGAGACCACTGTAAAACCGACCGTGGATAGGCGGACCACTAGACGTCGAACCCCAATTTCATATCATACATCTGTCGGAAAGATATCCTAAGAGCTACTTGAATTCCCACTTATAAACTCCCGAAATTTTCCAGTTATGCAATCAAGTGTTGGGGATACAAGGGAAGCATAATATCTCACCCAAACTAGCAAATCCTACGTCCAGCTGTATCCATCCTTCAACACATAACCAAGAAACCTTCGGAAATCGTCTACCTCAACCTTCGAAAAGCATCCGTTATACGAGTTATGGCAATACTCCCGAACTCCCGCCCCAGTACTGGGTGGCATCGAGGTTATCTCACCAACAACTGCATAAAATAGATTTTCGATGTCGGCGAAACTAAACTCAGGTATTCCAGAACTGCAACGATAAAATTGTGACGACAACACCTCGGAGCTCAACTCCCCAGGAAACTGCCACAACCCCTAAATGTTAGGAGGCACTAAGAACAATGTTCTCATCACAAACCCATCGGAACGATTCCAAGATACCCGTGTGATCCTAAAAAAAATTAGTGAAATTTGAGAAGAGAAGAGTCAAAACTCTACGTCAGGATGCCTCACCAGAGCGATGAAGGGACTGAGGAGTAAAAAGAATTTCTAACTCTCCGATATATAATTCCTAAATGACTCAAAACTTTTTTCTAGACTCAACTCGTCCGCTAATTCGATCAAGCAGTGGGGGCTCCTAAGGTTGGGGAAGGCTCTTAGTACCAACTTGTAACGCCCTCGATGCGGCTATATCTCCCACGTGTCGAAGCATGACTTAGAGGCATAACCGCATTGAAAGAAATGTTGCAAGTGAGGTAGTATTCACACAACCCATGTAATACATAAGGGAAAAAGATACATAGTTGGCTTACAATCGCCACTTCACACAATACAAGAATAAAGCATTACATCAACCAGATACACTCAAGGTCCGACTACGGAACCAAAATAAAAGAAGGAACCCCAAATGCGACAAAGGTCCCTGATCGAGCCCAACTGGGCTCCACTACTGATCCACTACAGCGAAACAACACAAATGACAAGATCTTCATCAAGCTCCTCCTTGAGCATGGTAGCGTCACCTACTTGGTAACATCGGCACCTGCAAACTGGTTTTGGAAGTATCTGTGAGCCACGGGGACTCAGCAATCTTGCACCCTCGCGATCAAGACTATTTAAGCTTATGGGTAAGGTAAAGGTATGAGATGGAGCTGCAGCAAGCGACTAGCATATTTGGTGGCTAAACATACACAAACGAGAGCGAGAAGAGAAGGCAAAGCACGATCGAGAAACTATGATCAATAACTGATCCTAGAACAACCTACGTCAAGCATTACTCCAACACCGTGTTCACTTCCCGGACCCCGCCGAGAAGAGACCATCACGGTTACGCATGCGGTTGATGTATTTTAATTAAGGTCAACCTCAGGTTTTCTACAACCGGACATTAACAAATTCCCATCTGCCCATAACCGCGGCATGGCTTTCGAAAGTTCAAATCCCTACAGGGATGTCCCAACCTAGCCCATGAAAAGCTCTCGACGAAGGATATTCCTTCTAGCGGGAAGACCCGATCAGACTTGGAATCCCGGTTACAAGACATTTCGACAGGGTAAAACAAATCCCGATAGGAGCTGCACATATCTCGTTCTCAGGGCACACCGGATAAGCTAAGCATATAGAAGCCGATGTAACCCAAGTTGCCAAGGGATGGCCCTGCACGGTGCTCTGGGTTGGACCAACACTCAGAGGAGCACTGGCCCGGGGGTTTAAATAAAGATGACCCTTGAGTCTGCAGAACCCAAGGGAATGAAAAGGCTAGGTGGCGAATGGTAAAACCAATGTTGGGCCATGCTGGAGGAGTTTTATTCAAGGCGAACTGTCAAGGGGTTCCCATTATCACCCAACCGCGTAAGGAACGCAAAA
The DNA here is from genome assembly GCF_002162155.2 of Triticum dicoccoides. Taxonomy (NCBI): domain Eukaryota; kingdom Viridiplantae; phylum Streptophyta; class Magnoliopsida; order Poales; family Poaceae; genus Triticum; species Triticum dicoccoides. The sequence goes on along the minus strand of NC_041388.1, from coordinate 699,372,547 downwards.
TCCGGGAACATAACACCGATATGACGTAAACTAGGGCGGCAAGAGTGGAACAAAACACCAGGCATAAGGCCGAGCCTTCCACCCTTTACCAAGTATATAGATGCATTAATTAAATAAGATATATTGTGATATCCCAAAAAGTAAACATGTTCCAACAAGGAACAACATCTCCATGTTCCAACAAGGAACAAACTTCAATCTTCACCTGCAACAAACAACGCTGTAAGAGGGGCTGAGCAAAGCGGTAACATAGCCAAACGACGGTTTGCTAGGACAAGGTGGGTTAGAGGCTTGGTTCAACAACATGGGAGGCATGATAAGCAAATGGTAGGTATCACAACATAGGCATAGCAAAAGAGCGAGCAACTAAGCAAGCAAAGATAGAAGTGATTTCGAGGGTATGGTCATCTTGCCTGAAATCCCGCAAGGAAGAAGAACGAGTCCATGAAGAAGACAAACGGACGTAGACGAACAGATCCTCACAACTCCGAAATGGAACCGAAGCTCATGAGAAAGGCAACCCGGAAAGAAGCAAACAACATAGTAAACAACCAACACATAGACATGGCATGATGCACAAACAATTATGATGCATGTCCGGTTTAATGATACATGTCATGGCATGGCAAAGTGCAACAAACAACACTACAAATTAAGTGAAGCTCAATATGCAACGAGTTGCATATTGACAAAACACCACAACACGTTATTTAGTTCGATCTTGTTTATGTACCCAATAAGATTAAATGTTGTTAGCATGGCAAGAGGGTGAAGCAAATGAAAACTACCCATCTAGTCAAGTTTAAATGAGGCCGGAAACAACGAACAACAATTCCGGTAAATCCCCATGTGCATATATTAGGTTTGGTCCTGTTCTGCCCTAAACCATATTTTATAGTTATTAAACATGCAAGATGATGCCACCATGTTAAAGTAGGCAAAATTCTACCCCATTTACATATAAAGTTTGTTAAAAATGGAGCTACGGTTATTTAGTTATGATTTAAACCATTTTAGCATGGCATATGGACAAAACTACACAAACAGCATTTTAAACATTTTAAACATGCATGAAAGTTGGATATTGTGAAACTAGATGAAATTCTAATCAGGTTACAAATATAAATTGTTTAGATCCGATGCACGGTTGTGAAGTTATTAAATGAATGATCATGAAGGGGTTTTCTGCAAAACAACCGTCTCAGGAATATTAGCTAAATTCGTCTCGAGGGAAAAAATGCTACATGAGCCGAATCCTGTTGGCCCAATAGGAAGAGGGGATTTGGAGGGCGGCTCACATCGGCCTTGAGGCCAAATCCGGCTGGCGCTGTGGAACTGGGCCGGGGCGAACTGGCCTTCGCGGTGGAGGCCTATGGCGAAGACGAGACAGGGGAGCGCTGGCGCGGTCGTCGTCCTCCCCACGATGCAAGACGAGCCGGCGGTGTGGTTCTCCGACGAGGGCAGCATGGGATGAAGCGGAGGCTGGGGATCGGAGCGGGAGGCGGATCCGGGGCCGGGGACTCCAGATCCGGCGAATCCGGACGACGCCGGAAGCTGGGCGGCAGCGAGGAACTCCGAGCGGCGGCGCTGTGTATGACCAGATAGAGAGCAAGCTATAAGGGAAGGAGGAATAGAAATGGTGGAAGGGAGGAGCTGGCGGCCGGGAACGCGACCTGGGCGACGTCGCGGGGTAGTGGTCGCCGGCGATGCGGTGGGCTCCGGTGGCCGGCGGGCCTTGCGGGAGAATCGAGCCGCGACCTCCCTCCGATCCAGATCGGATCGAGGAGGTGCAGCGGGTGCGAGTAGGCGCTGACTCGGGATCGGGCGCAGATGGGATTCCAGGGCCCCGATCTGGGTCCTGGTGGGCCCGCGGGCTTCGCAGCGGCGCGGAGACACCAGGGGCGACGTGGAGGCACAGGAGCGGTCCTGAGCGGTGGCGCAGGTGACGGCCGGACCTGTTGGGCGGCGCCAATTGGCGAGGAGGGGCTGGAGCAGCACGGAAATTGATGGGGGAGGGGGCTAGAGGTAGGTGGGAGGCTAGGGATGCCCAAAAATGGTAAGGGGGCTTCTTAAATAGGAAGGGGTCTAGGGTTAGGGGTTTTCATCCATTTTTGGACCCTCGGATCGCAATCGGACGGCTCCAGGCACGAGGAGGAGTAGGCTGGGCCTAGGTGGGCTATGTAGAAGGGCTAGAGAGGAAAGAGAGGGAAAATCCGGCAACAGTTTTCGGAGACCGAAAACGTCCGACGTATGACCGACTATAATGTCGCTATAGTTAACCGTTGGGGCATCAAACGAACTCCGAATGCAATGAAACTTGACAGGCGGTCTAGCTACACTAAAATAAGACCACACGTCAACTCTCATCCCATTCCGAGAACATTTTCCGGCCACTTATAAAATAATATTTTGGACATGTCGCGGGCGTGTGCAAGTGTGTCTGGGCTCAGAACGGATAACGGACGGAACGAGGAGACCGGGACGGATGCAAGTTTTGAAAACATGATGATGCAATGCATATGATGACATGAAAAGATGCAACACGCAAGCAAATGACATGGCAACAACGGCGAATAACAGGGAGACACCTGGCACATCGGTCTCGAGGCGTTACAGTGACTGGCCTACCGGAACGTTAGAGGGCACACGTCAAGTTTGTGTGTTGCAGGGAGACATGACTAGAGCGCTCGATGTATCGATGTGTGTGGGGGGGAGGGGATGGTGGGAGGGGTAGGTAGAGGCCTAACTATAGAGGTAGAACGACTCGTATATGTGTTGAGAAGGAGAGATCCAGCTATGTCTTGAGGGAGATCGGTCGACATCCATACATAACTGAAGGACGAGAAATATGATGGGAGAGAGAGAGAGGAGAGAGAGGGAGGGAAAGGGAGGGAGAGGGATAGAGTGCTGGATGGGTGATGGAGTTGCTTCTTGAAGATGGTGGGAGAGGCCTACTAGACAAACTGAGGGTGGAACTGCAATGTTATCAATAAGAGTTGGGATGTGTTTCTGTGTGTGCCTCTGCGTGATAGATCTGTCGGGACGCATCCATGGATGATGAAGGGGAACCATGTGTTTGGTAAGCAAACCTAACTAGATCAGTAGATCAATTGTTGTTTGTTGGAGGAAGGGAGAGACACAACTAATGAGGTAGATCGATTGCCGTGTGGGTAAAAACGAGTTATAAGGACCTAGCTAGCTATATGTATAGCGAGAGATCGGTCGGTATACATCCATTTATTAGAAGAAAATAAGGCCCAGCGAGATGGATAGACAGAGAGAATGGAGCTAGGAGGTGGTGCGAGAGGCCCAACTACTAGCTAGATAGGGGGAGGAGTGTGCGGTTGTGAGAGCGATGAAAAGAGGGGCGAGAGTTTACACGTGTGTCTGACTGTATGAGAGACACGAGGCAAGGACACATAAAGGAGGAGATTGAAGGTGTGTTTTTATGTTGTAGGCAGGCATCGCTGGAGAGGTTTATCGATCGGCGTGTGTCGGAAAGGAGTTGTGGAGACTCTGGGAGAACGACCTAAAGAAAAAAATGAATGTGCCCAATGGATAGAATGCCGAGGGAGGGGGAGGGCGAGGAGGGTGTGTGCATGCACGAGAGAAAGTTAGTGGTAGCTACAAAGGTTAGAGGACTGTGTGGGTGTAAAAGACTAAAAAAGCTCATAATTTGATATGAAAGCAGATTCATATATTTGAATAGGAGATCATAGTGTTTTAAACATTGCATGCATGAATATAGAGGTGATACATGTGTTGTGCACATGTTATACCATAATGTGATAATGCATGGTGTTTGTAACTCACAGCTAAATGACGAACAATCTAAACCATACTATACATCAAACAATCTCACATTTTATTTGAATTTGTGATAATGTGTGGCGTTTGCAGCTTACAACTAAATATCGAACAATCTAAAAAATACTATATATCGAACATTCTCACATTTTATTTGAATTTGTGGTAATGTGTGGTGTTTGTAACTCACATCTAAATACTTGTAGGCGTAGGGGGCGGGGCACCATACATAATGTGATAAACACATTATACATATGCGACATGGTTTAGATTATGAAGATCTAGCTAGAGCTAGAAATGTAATGTGATTTGAAATCAAAATAAAGTCGATTCAAAAAATCTAGTTTGAGTTCATATAGTACACATAGTTCATATGTAACTCGAGACTAATCATGTGGTGTGCCGTGAAGATAATACACAAACGATGGTTTAACTTGACAATAATGATGATTGTAGATCTTATTAAAATAGATAAACGAATTCAAATGCTTTGACTTGACAACAATCATTACTGTAGATCTTATTCAAATAGAGAAACGAATTCAAATTTAGTTCATATTGAAGCGGTAGTATATACGTTTGGAATGCACTAAAACGTTCATTTGAGTAGTAGGGTGCATGCATTATGCACGTAGCGAAATATTTTAATTGAACATAACATGAATTCAAAGTTTTGAATGACATTTGTAGGGCGCATTGATTTGGTACACTACATGTTAGGCTTGTCTGGAAATTTCAACCCGCGCTTTGTTAGCCCGAAATATTTAAGATGTATCTTTGTCTCATTGTGCTCCGACAACTCCCTCCATCTCAACCCGCGCCTTGCTATTCTAAAATTACAACGCGCGCGAAAACTCCCACCTCCTGTGAAATCCAGACACGCGAAATGCCCATGGTACCCCTGAACCACAAGAACTGCCTCAAATCGGTGGGGGTACTTTCGTAACTTACCCCACATTTCGGAAAAGCGCGTCTCTAAACCTTGGTTCCCCACTGCCATCCCATCCGCCCACCCATTCATACACCGAAGCCACGAAAACCCGCGACGAAACCCCACACCTTGCTCCGTCCGCCACCCAGCCGGAGCCTCTTCCCCGACGACGTCGTCCATAGCAACACCTCGACGTCCCTCATCCACCGTATCGGATGAGGATCCGTCATCGATCTCATCGTCCCGCTGATTCAGCCACCGCGTCCTCCACCTCCAAGGAGCTACCCCGACGTTCCCCTCGTCTTTCGCGCCACCTCCATTCCCACACCGCCGTCTTCACCTGCACCACCGAAAGAGCATCATCATCACCGTTTCCTCGGATGAAGCTGTGGCCTAATCGGCACCACCAAAGAGGTTGTACACTAATTGCCGCATTTTCTTCTTGATTCGATCTCACGGTACTGCCGGCGCTCGGTCCCGAGCCGACACGGCGCGGCTCCATCCACGGCGGCGTCGCGGCCACTTCCTCCACGGCGTCGCTCCCTTGGCGGCTACGTCCACATCAGTAGGACCTGTTGCTGCTTTAGCTCTCGCTCGCGCTACTGCTCTGCTCTTTCTCTCGGTCCCCTGCCTTGTCTGCTCTTGCTATTGCTCATGCTCGCGCTGCTACTCTCACTCTTGCTGTTGCTTGCGATGCTGCTCCGATTTAGCTACACTTCACATTGATGCCGTCGGGGTGAAGGAAGAACCAGCCGCAACGGGAAGGGGGGCTCGCCGGAGAGGTACCCCACTATCTATCTTAGGGTTCAGGATGGGGGTTGTGGTCGCCAGCGGTGGCAGGGCGTTGGCGGGGCGGTGGCGTGGGGATCGCCGGAGAAAAAGCTTGGCATGGGGGGCGCTAGAGGGATGGCCGGAGCGGCAACGGGGTGTGTTTTCAGGGCGGGCGGGGCAGCGCACCGCCGGCCGCGGGCGGCGGGGGGCTGCTGTTTGGCCGGCTCAGGGGGGTGGAGGTTGAAGATGAACTGCAGGCCCTTGATTTCATATCCAACGGCTGCAAAATCGACTGACCAGAGATAGAAAAGTCAGTCGACCGACGTGTAGCCTCACCTTGCTAGTGCGTTTTGTTTCGACAGCAAAATTCAGTTTCGACAACAAAATTCAGTTTCAACAGTTAAGTTCAGTTTCGACGGTTAAGTTTAGTTTCAACAGTTAAATTCAGTTTCGACGGTTAAGCTCGGAGATGAGCGGCTGATATATTTTACATCTAGCACTTTGTGGTTATGTATTTTACGTCATGTGTTGGAGATGCTATTAGAATTCCACTCAGGTTAACGTTGTTCGTTGTCTCTCTTGTCCTGCTTCAGCCTCGGCGTCGTACAACTCATCGGAGCTTCTCCAATGACAAAACCCTCCATCACAGCGGAGTAGTACCTCAGGCTCCATCTCGAGACGCCTAAGATCTTCTTTCCCTCCTTCGACAGCCAAGTCAGCCGGAGCATCCTCACCGGCCAACCCAATCATGCTGAGATCGACATGGCTTCACCAAAGAGGTTGTACACTTGTTGCATCTCTTTTTTACTCTACATGTTATATATATTGTGCACTCAGCACACGGATTTGTTCCTTTAGTATCCCCTTGAAAGAAAAAATGTAGGAATTTTAATTTTCACTTGTCCTCCTTTTCAAATTCCTATTCATGAAGCACAGGACTAAGAGATAGTAGCATAATAGCATTATAACCGTACATTTTCTTGTGGTTTGACTTAATCTCACCATGCTTCTTTGCATCCTGTGATCTTCCAATTGTTGTGAATCAAACACCCAGATTGGCAAAAATCCTGTGTTTTTAAATTCTCTGTTTTGCACGTGCATTCTTATCCTATTCCTATCTATTTCCTATCCCTGCATTGTTGGAATCCTCCAATTCAAATGAGCCCTTACAGAATTACTTCTCTTACAGATAGTTGTCAAAGAAAACCTTGCGTGGTTTTTCCCGCTCCTGTTGCGCCGTCGTCCACCCCAGCTCAGCTGCTCCAACGACAGAAGGGTCTAGCACGGCAGGGATCCGGCCTCCAGACTGTCTTTCGCCGCCTCAGATTTTCTTCCCCGCCGCTGGCAGCCATGAAAACTGCACTACCATCATCAACCGAGCAGATGACCTCGAGGACTACACGGGTCCGCAAGAGAGGTCGCACTCTTTCGTGTCTGCTTACTATAATGCATCGCTTAATATTACATGCTAATTTATCGTCCTATTCACCGATTAGACTCTGAGTCAACTCCAAACTAATGGTCAAACTTGAGTTTTTAAATGGTTGTGGGTACATATCGGGGCCGCTATCAATAGTATCTATCTACTATCTGGTTAATCTCCGGTGTCTACTATGAGTTTCATGTTGGGTGGGAAACAAACAGTAAAGAAGCCATTATCTGTATTTTTTAACTGAATCCATTATCTACCTGCTATTATTGGTTTTGGGTCTATCCACAGGTTGCTACCATCACTCTGGATTTCTGCATGCACTCCTTACATACTCTCACTATGTTTTATTCCTATGCATGACAGTTATTGTAAACAATGGAACTAAACATGTAGAGCAAAAGAGATGAGCCTTGTGTGGCAATAAAATTTCATGCAGACATCGCTCCATTGTAGGAGCAAAGGCAGCCCCCCTCCACACATTTCGGATTGTAATCGAGAGGAAGATATCTGTTCTGAGGGGGATTCAAAAGGAGAAGACAACTCCTATTTACCCCCTGAGGTCTTCGCTCTAACTTGGCATGCTGATGTTGGTTATATCATGCATATGGTGTCTTGCATTGCTTACTTTATACATCTAATATGTCATCTGGTTAGTTTAGACATCCTTTGTGCGAATGCCAAATGTTTAGTTTATTCATCGTTTATGTGAATTATGCAATGCCATCTTGTTTAGCCAGGCATCGTATATGTGAATTTTGCAATGCCATCCTGCTTAGCCAGTCATCTTATATGTAAATTATATCAGGCCATCCTTTTTTTCATTACATATTACATTTGTCAACAGTGTTATTACATTCCACTACTCTTCGTGTGCATTAGGCATTTGACACGGTGATGGCAAATTCTGGAGTGAAAACAAGGTCTTGAGAGCAGACTATGCTATCTGACGAAGCGCATATCTCGCTGGTTACGGATAGCTCCTCAGACGAGGATTCAGAGACAGATGACCAGTCCTATCCCCCCCCCCCCCGAGGTGTATGCTCTAACTTGGCAGGGTTATGTTGCTCATACCGTGCGTATGGTGTCTCGCATAGCTATGTCATTTGATTAGTTTACACATGCTTTGTGTGAATGCCACCTGTTCAGTGTCTAATTACCATATATGTGAATTATGCATTGCCATCTTGTTGCAAGACATTATATATGTGAATTATACAATGCTATCTTGTTGCAAAGGCATTATATATGTGAATTATGCCATGCCATGTTGTTTAGCCAATCATCATGTATGTGAATTATATCATGCTATCATTTTTTGTATTACGTGTTCCATTTGGCGACAACGTTTGTATATTCAACTACTCTTCCTGTGCATCAGCCATTTGAAGCAATGATAGAAGTATCTGGAGTGAAAACAAGGTATTCAGAGCAGACAATGCTACCTGCTGAAGCAGTCATCTTGCTGGTTACAAAGAGCTCCTTAGAGGAGGATTCAGAGACTAATGACTAGTCCTATTTCCCCCCCGAGGTCTATGCTCAAACTTGGCAGGGTTATATTACCCATGTCATGCATGTTGTCTTGCATTGCTTAGTTTTTACATCATATATGGATTGCCATCTGCTTACTTGCTTACTATATAAATCATATATTTGAATTATATCATGCCATCATGTTTGCATAGTACATACACATCATCTATCTGAATTATGGCATGGCAACCCATTTAATAAAGACATCATATAGTTATATCACCTCATCCTGTTTAGTGTTTACAGTCATCATATTTTGAATTATGGCATTCTATCCATGAATGTATGTGAATTATGGCATGCCAACCTATTTAATAAACACATTATATAGTTATGTCATGTCATCCTGTTTACATAGTATCATATTTTGAACTATGTCTTTCCATCTTTTTTAGTTAGCCATCATAATGTGAAATTGTGTCATGCTATCCTGTTTAGTTAGCCATCATATATGCGAAATTATGTCATGCTATCCTGTTTGGTTAGACAACATAAATATGAATTATTTCATGCCCTCTTTTATTCCCCACTATCCATTGCACCTGTCTATCATATAATGTCTATACTTTCAATTACTTTTCTTGTTTATCAGCCATTTGAATTGGAGAGCGTGATGGCAGTATCTAAGGGAGTAACAACACAGTCTTCAGAAAAGATAGCGCTACCAGTTGATGCAGATAGAACGACAGTTGTACCCCTACCCAGTTGGACAAAGAACCAGCTACACCCCTTCTAACCCCAGCCTCGACAGATAGTAACCCAGTTCCAGTTGACACAGCACCGTCTCCATCACAGAGCACCCAAACATGAGCAGTTAGTAAGGGAACTGTAGTGCCCAAAGCACGAGGACCCCCACTCCGAATCCCAACTCAACGCTTAAAGGAGAAGAAGATTTTTTCTCAGGTCAGGTTCTGTAGCTATGGTTCATACTCCTTTGCTCTTGCATGACTGTATTTACTCATACCAACTATTTTCAAATTTGAAGGATGTAATTGAAACTCCAATGGTGCAACAGGTATGTTTTAAACCTGTTCCTTTAACTGGTTTGCTGTTGTAACCTGCTCCATGTTGATTTCAGTTTCAATTTAATAAACAGTTATGTTCTCATGTCATGCACATTACAAGTGTTGTTATTGCTCTATAGTTACCCACAATTATATTCTGTCTATTCTGCTTTGTCTTGAACAAATATTATTTGAACTGTGTCTCTATCTTGATTTGGCAACAAAAACTAGAATGGTATAGACCATAAAGTGACAATGGTACATAGATATATGTTTGTTTCATGCTGTTATCCTTTCCACTTTACTACTGAACTCATTTACCAAAATGAGTTTCATATACAACATGGTAAACATGTGATGTGTCTGCTTGTTTCTCTTTTAGAATGCGAACAAAATATTGGAGAACAGTACCGCGTTATCCAATGTTAAAGGAAGTAATGCAGATAAGGTTCAAGATAGTGAGACATCCCTGTTGGTCTCCAAGAAAGCTGATAAAAACTATCTTGACGACAGTGAGGGAACCCAAAAGTCCTGTCTTGATGTAGTGTTCGAGTTACTGGCCACTACTGCTGGCACAAGCTCTTCGAACTCGCTGCCTGAATCAGTTCGTCTTCTTGAGTCTCAACTTCAAGTTCAAAGACATTGAACAGATGTGCTACGATAGGAAGCTGAAGGACTGAGGAAGTCCCTGCAGAATTCAGATGCATATTTTCTGGTGCAACAGCATACGCTGGAGGATTTAAGCGCCAAACAAGAGAAAGTTAATAAGCTTGCTAAGCATCTTTCCAGCATTATGGGTACCCAGGATATTGTTTCTTGAGATCTTCTGAAGTGGTTTCAGTTCTGGATTTGTTTTGCTGTGTCGTTTATTTGCACTGGTCGCCAACTTTGACAACCCGTGTATATGATATGCTGCTTTGTTCCCTATATTTGCACTGGTGGCGAACTTTGATGCCCAGTGGATGTATTATGTGTAATAGTCGTGATAGCCTAGCGTTAGTTGCTTGCTTATTTATTTCCTTGTTGTCTTGTTTATTTGTTTGCTTGTAGTCATTGCAGTTCTTTTTCCGCGGTTAGCTAGTGGCTGCAATAACCTGTTTTTTAAAACTAGGCCACAATAACCATGGGCTAATATTTACGGTAGTGACACTGGGCCTCCTACTGGCCATAGAAACAGTGGGCCTTCTACGGGCCGTAGAAACAATGGGCCTTCTACGGGCCATAGAAACAATGGGCCTTCTGCGGGCCATATTATCAATGGGCCTTATACGGGCAGTATAATCGATTGGCCAAACATGGGCCAAACAGACCGCATTATGGCCGTAAACGGGCTAGAGTTGGAATCGTCCGTTCATGGGTCGACCATAACGGGCCATCCTTAATAGGCCGTATTTGATGATGCTATGAAATCGGCCCAACGTATTAACGGATCACAAACGGGCCGACTGTAACCACGGCTAAATTTGGCCCACAAGCAGAAAATGACAGTAATGGGCTGTAAGTAAACGAATGCTGTAAATGAGCCCAAGAATAAATGGGCTCTGAGAAGGCCGAAAGATAACATGGGCTGGAAATGGCCCAACGGAATAACGGGCCGTTAATGGGTATAAAGTGATACACTGTTCATTACGGGCCAGTTTCACCACGGGCCGTTAATGGGTGTAAAGTGATACACTGTTCATTACGGGCCAGTTTCACCACGGGCCGTTAGTGGGCCAAGAGTTACATAGGGCCTCATATGGGCCGAAAGAAGTCATGGGCCATACATGGGCCAGAAGTGAAAACGGGCTGGAATCATATTGGATGGCCCAAATGACGCTACTGGGCTTATTCGGATAGGGCGTAATGGGCCTTGGGTTAGCGGGTTGTAAATGGGCTATATTCGAACAGGCCGTTAACAGGCTTTCCATGGGCCGGCCGAGTATCTAAACCATACTATACATCAAACAATCTCACATTTTATTTGAATTTGTGATAATGTGTGGCGTTTGCAGCTTACAACTAAATATCGAACAATCTAAAAAATACTATATATCGAACATTCTCACATTTTATTTGAATTTGTGGTAATGTGTGGTGTTTGCAACTCACATCTAAATACTTGTAGGCGTAGGGGGCGGGGCACCATACATAATGTGATAAACACATTATACATATGCGACATGGTTTACATTATGAAGATCTAGCTAGAGCTAGAAATGTAATGTGATTTGAAATCAAAATAAAGTGGATTCAAAAAATCTAGTTTGAGTTCATGTAGTACACATAGTTCATATGTAACTCGAGACTAATCATGTGGTGTGCCGTGAAGATAATACACAGACGATGGTTTAACTTGACAATAATGATGATTGTAGATCTTATTAAAACAGAGAAACGAATTCAAATGCTTTGATTTCACAACAATCATTACTATAGATCTTATTCAAATAGAGAAACGAATTCAAATTTAGTTCATATTGAAGCGGTAGTATATACGTTTGGAATGCACTAAAACGTTCATTTGAGTAGTAGGTTGCATGCATTATACACGTAGCGAAATATTTTAATTGAACATAACATGAATTCAAAGTTTTGAATGACATTTGTAGGGCGCATTGATTTGGTACACTACACGTTAGGCTTGTCCAGAAATTTCAACCCGCGCCTTGTTAGCCCGAAATATTTAAGATGTATCTTTGTCTCGTTGTGCTCCGACAACTCCCTCTATCTCAACCCGCGCCTTGCTATTCCAAAATTACAACGCGCGCGAAAACTCCCACCTCCTGTGAAATCCAGACACGCGAAATGCCCGTGGTACCCCTGAACCGAAAGAACTGCCTCAAATCGGTGGGGGTACTTTCGTAACTTACCCCACATTTCGGACAAGCGCGTCTCTAAGCCTTGGTTCCCCACTGCCATCCCATCCGCCCACTCATTCGTACACCGAGGCCGCGAAAACCCACGACGATACCCCACACCCTGCTCCGTCCGCCACCCAGCCGGAGCCTCTTCCCCGATGATGTCGTCCACAACAACACCTCGACGTCCCTCATCCACCGTATCGGATGAGGATCCGTCGTCGATCTCATCGTCCCGCCGGTTCAGCCACCGCGTCCTCCACCTCCAAGGAGCTGACTCGATGTTCCCCTCGTCTTTCGCACCACCAAAGAGGTTGTACACTAATAGCCACAATTTCTTCTTGATTCGGTCTCACAGTACTGCCGGCGCTCGGTCCCGAGCCGACACGGCGCGGCTCCATCCACGGCGGCGGCGCCAGCCACTTCCTCCACGGCGTCGCTCCCTCGGCGGCGACGTCCACATCAGTAGGACCTATTGCTGCTTTAGCTCTCGCTCACGCTGCTACTCTGCTCTTTCTATCGGTCCTCTGCCTGGTCTGCTCTTGCTATTGCTCTTGCTCGCGCTGCTACTCTCGCTCTTGCTGTTGCTTGCGATGCTGCTCCGATTTAGCTACACTTCACACTGGTGCCGCCGGGGTGAAGGAAGAACCAGCCGCAGCGGGGAGGAGGGCTCGCCGGAGAGGTACCCAACTATCTATCTTAGGGTTCAGGATGGGGGCGGTGGTCGCCAGCGGTGGCGGGGCGTTGGCAGGGCGGTGGCGTGGGGATTG
>NC_041388.1:699320452-699359237 GCF_002162155.2 Triticum dicoccoides | reverse complement strand
TAGAGGGATGGCCGGAGCAACGGTGGGGAGTGTTTTCGGGGCGGGTGGGGCGGCGCACCGCCAGTCGCGGGCGGCGGGTGTTTGGCCGGCTCAGGGGGGTGGAGGTTGTAGATGAACCGCAGGCCCTTGATTTCGTATCCAACGGCTGCAAAATCGACTGACCAGAGATAAAAAGGTCTGTCGACCGACGTGTAGCCTCACCTTGCTAGTGCGTTCAGTTTCGACAGCAAAATTCAGTTTCGACAACAAAATTCAGTTTCGACAGTTAAGTTCAGTTTCAACAGTTAAATACAGTTTTGACAGTTAAGCTCGGAGATGAGTGGCTGATGTATTTTACATCTAGCACTTTGTGGTTATGTATTTTACGTCATGTATTAGAGATGCTATTAGAATTCCACTCAGGTTAACGTTGTTCGTTGTCTCTCTTGTCCTGCTTCAGCCTCGGCATCCTACAACTCACCAGAGCTGCTCCAATGACGAAACCCTCCATCACAGCGGAGTAGTACCTCAGGCTCCATCTCGAGACGCCTAAGATCTTCTTCCCCTCCTCCGACCGCCAAGTCAGCCGGAGAATCCTCACCGGCCAACCCAATCACGCTGAGATCGACATGGCTTCGCCAAAGAGGTTGTACACTTGTTGCATCTCTTTTTTACTCTACATGTTATATATATTGTCCACTCAGCACACGGATTTGTTCCTTTAGTATCTCCTTGAAAGAAAAAATGTAGGAATTTTAATTTTCACTTGTCCTCCTTTTCAAATTCCTATTCCTGAAGCACAAGACTAAGAGATAGTAGCATAATAGCATTATAACCGTACATTTTCTTGTGGTTTGACTTAATCTCGCCATGCTTCTTTGCATCCTGTGATCTTCCAATTGTTGTGAATCAAACACCCAGATTGGCAGAAATCCTGTGTTTTTAAATTCTCTGTTTTGCACATGCATTCTTATCCTATTCCTGTCTATTTCCTATCCCTGCATTGCTGGAATCCTCCAATTCAAATGATCCCTTACAGAATTACTTCTCTTACAGATAGTTGTCAAAGAAAACCTTGTGTGGTTTTTCCCGCTCCTACTGCGCCATCGTCCACCCCAGCTCAGCTGCTCCAATGACAGAAGGGACTATCACAGCAGGGATCCAGCGTCCAGACTGTCTTTCGCCGCCTCAGATCTTCTTCCCCGCCGCTGGCAGCCATGAAAACTACACTACCATCATCAACCGAGCAGATGACCTCGAGGACTACACGGGTCCGCAAGAGAGGTCGCACTCTTTCGTGTCTGCTTACTATAATGCATCGCTTAATATTACATGCTAATTTATCGTCCTGTTCACCGATTAGACTCTAAGTCAGCTCCAAACTAATGGTCAAATTTGAGTTTTTAAATGGTTGTGGGTACATATCGGGGCCGCTATCAATAGTATCTATCTACTATCTGGTTAATCTCCGGTGTCTACTATGAGTTTCATGTTGGGTGGGAAACAAACAGTAGAGAAGCCAGTATCTGTATTTTTTAACTAAAGTCATTATCTACCTGCTATTATTGCTTTTGGGTCTATCCACAGGTTGCTACCATCACTCTGGATTTCTGCATGCACTCCTTACAAAATCTCACTATGTTTTATTCCTATGCATGACAGTTATTGTAAACAATGGAACTAAACATGTAGAGCAAAAGAGATGAGCCTTGTGTGGCTATAAAATTTCATGCAGACGTCGCTCCATTGTAGGAGCAAAGGCAGCCCCCCTCCACACATTTCGGATTGTAATCGAAAGGAAGAAATCTGTTCTGAGGGGGATTCAGAAGGAGAAGACAACTCCTATTTACCCCCTGAGGTCTTCGCTCTAACTTGGCATGCTGATGTTGGTTATATCATGCATATGGTGTCTTGCATTGCTTACTTTATACATCTAATATGTCATCCGGTTAGTTTAGACATCCTTTGTGCGAATGCCATCTGTTTATTTATTCATCGTTTATGTGAATTATGCAATGCCATCTTGTTTAGCCAGGCATCCTATATGTGAATTTTGCAATGCCATCCTGCATAGTTAGTCATCTTATATGTAAATTATATCAGGCCATCCTTTTTTCGTTACATATTACATTTGTCAACATTGTTATTACATTCCACTACTCTTCGTGTGCATCAGCCATTTGACACGGTGATGGCAAATTCTTGAGTGAAAACAAGGTCTTCAGAGCAGACTATGCTATCTGACGAAGCGCATATCTCGCTGGTTACGGATAGCTCCTCAGACGAGGATTCAGAGACAGATGACCAGTCCTACTCCCCCCCCCCCCGAGGTGTATGATCTAACTTGGCAGGGTTATGTTGCTCATATCGTGCGTACGGTGTCTCGCATTGCTATGTCATTTGATTAGTTTACACATGCTTTGTGTGAATGTCACCTGTTCAGTGTCTAATTACCATATATGTGAATTATGCATTGCCATCTTGTTGCAAGACATTATATTTGTGAATTATACAATGCTATCTTGTTGCAAAGGCATTATATATGTGAATTATGCCATGCCATGTTGTTTAGCCAATCATCATGTATGTGAATTATGCTATCATTTTTTGTATTACGTGTTCCATTTGGCGACAACGTTTGTATATTCAACTACTCTTCCTGTGCATCAGCCATTTGAAGCGATGATGGAAGTATCTGGAGTGAAAACAAGGTATTCAGAGCAGACAATGCTACCTGCTGAAGCAGTCATCTTGCTGGTTACAAAGAGCTCCTTAGAGGAGGATTCAGAGACTGATGACTAGTCCTATTTTCCCCCCGAGGTCTATGCTCAAACTTGGCAGGGTTATATTACCCATGTCATGCATGTTGTCTTGCATTGCTTAGTTTTTACATCATATATGGATTGCCATCTGCTTACTTGCTTACTATATAAATCATATATTTGAATTATATCATGCCATCATGTTTACATAGTACATACACATCATCTATCTGAATTATGGCATGGCAACCCATTTAATAAAGACATCATATAGTTATATCACCTCATCCTGTTTAGTGTTTACAGTCATCATATTTTGAATTATGGCATTCTATCCACGAATGTATGTGAATTATGGCATGCCAACCTATTTAATAAACACATTATATAGTTATGTCATGTCATCCTGTTTACATAGTATCATATTTTGAACTATGTCTTTCCATCTTTTTTAGTTAGCCATCATAATGTGAAATTGTGTCATGCTATCCTGTTTAGTTAGCCATCATATATGTGAAATTGTGTCATGCTATCCTGTTTGGTTAGACAACATAAATATGAATTATTTCATGCCCTCTTTTATTCCCCACTATCCATTGCACCTGTCTATCATACAATGTATATAATTTCAATTACTTTTCTTGTTTATTAGCAATTTGAATTGGAGAGCGTGATGGCAGTATCTAAGGGAGTAACAACACAGTCTTCAAAAAAGATAGTGCTACCCATTGATGCAGATAGAACGACGGTTGTACCCCTACCCAGTTGGACAAAGAACCAGCTACGCCCCTTCTAACCCCAGCCTCGATAGATAGTAACCCAGTTCCAGTTGACACAGCACCGTCTCCACCACAGAGCACCCAAACATGAGCAGTTAGTAAGGGAACTGCAGTGCCCAAAGCACGAGGACCACCACTCCGAATCCCAACTCAACGCTTAAAGGAGAAGAAGATTTTTTTCTCAGGTCAGGTTCTGTAGCTATGGTTCATACTCCTTTGCTCTTGCATGACTGTATTTACTCATACCAACTATTTTCAAATTTGAAGGATGTAATTGAAACTCAAATGGCGCAACAGGTATGTTTTAAACCTGTTCCTTTAACTGGTTTGCTGTTGTAACCTGCTCTATGTTGATTTCAGTTTCAATTTAATAAACAGTTATGTTCTCATGTCATGCACATTACAAGTGTTGTTATTGCTCTATAGTTACCCACACTTATATTCTGTCTATTCTCCTTTGTCTTGAACAAATATTATTTGAACTGTGTCTCTATCTTGATTTGGCAACAAAAACTAGAATGGTATAGACCATAAAGTGACAATGGTACATAGATATATGTTTGTTTCATGCTGTTATCCTGTCCACTTTACTACTGAACTCATTTACCAAAATGAGTTTCATATACAACATGGTAAACATGTGATGTGTCTGCTTGTTTCTCTTTTAGAATGCGGACAAAATATTGGAGAACAGTACCGCGTTATCCAATGGTAAAGGAAGTAATGCAGATAAGGTTCAAGATAGTGAGACATCCCTGTTGGTCTCGAAGAAAGCAGATAAAAACTATCTTGACGATAGTGAGGGAACCCAAAAGTCCTGTCTTGATGTAGTGTTCGAGTTACTGGCCACTACTGCTAGCACAAGCTCTTTGAACTCGCTGCCTGAATCAGTTCGTCTTCTTGAGTCTCAACTTCAAGTTCAAAGACATTGAACAGATGTGCTGCGACAGGAAGCTGAAGGACTGAGGAAGTCCCTGCAGAATTCAGATGCATATTTTCTGGTGCAACAGCAAGCGCTGGAGGATTTAAGCGCCAAACAAGAGAAAGTTAATAAGCTTGCTAAGCATCTTGCCAGCATTATGGGTATCCAGGATATTGTTTCTTGAGATCTTATGAAGTGGTTTCAGTTCTGGATTTGTTTTGCTGTGTCGTTTATTTGCGCTGGTCGCCAACTTTGACAACCCGTGTATATGATATGCTGCTTTGTTCCCTATATTTGCACTGGTGGGGAGCTTTGATGCCCAGTGGATGTATTATGTATAACAGCCGTGATAGCCTAGCGTTAGTTTCTTTCTTATTTATTTCCTTGTTGTCTTGTTTATTTGTTTGCTTGTAGTCATTGTAGTTCTTTTTCTGCGGTTAGCTAGTGGCTGCAATAACCTATTTTTTTTAAACTAGGCCACAATAACCATGGGCTAATATTTACTGTAGTGACACTGGGCCTCCTACTGGCCATAGAAACAGTGGGCCTTCTACGGGCCATAGAAACAATGGGCCTTCTATTTTCCATAGAAACAATGGGCCTTCTGCGGGCCGTATTATCAATGGGCCTTATACGGGCCGTATAATCGATTGGCCAAACATGGGCCAAACAGACCGCATTATGGCTGTAAACGGGCTAGAGTTGGAATCGTCCGTTCATGGGCCGACCATGACAGGCCATCCTTAATAGGCCGTATTTGATGACGCTATGAAATCGGCCCAACGTATTAACGGATCACAAACGGGCCGACTATAACCACGGGCTGAATTTGGCCCACAAGCAGAAAATGACAGTAACGGGCCATAAGTAAACGAATGTTGTAAATGAGCCCAAGAATAAATTAGCTCTGAGAAGGCCGAAAGATAACATGGGCTGGAAACGGCCCAACGGAATAATGGGCCGTTAATGGGTAAAAAGTGATACACTATTCATTACGGGCAAGTTTCACCACGGGCCGTTAATGGGTGTAAAGTGATACACTGTTCATTACGGGCTAGTTTCACCACAGGCAGTTAGTAGGCCAAGAGTTACATAGGGCCTCATATGGGCCGAAAGAAGTCATGGGCCAGAAGTGAAAACGGGCTGGAATCATATTGGATGGCCCAGATGACGCTACTGGGCCTAATTCGGATAGGGCGTAACGGGCCTTGGGTTAGCGGGCTGTAAATGGGCTATATTCGAACAGGCCGTTAACAGGCTTTCCATGGGCCAGCCCGCCAGCTTTTGACCAAATCAAATGGGCCGGCCTTTTCACAGGAATGGGCCTCTGTTGGGCCATGCTACGTGTCGACGTATCATAGGCGCCTTCCGTCCAATCAGTGGTTGACATCTGTCCCATTGATGAGCCGACACGTGTTTCTTCCAGCCAATGATGATTTTACATGTGCAAAATCCCCATTGGTCGGGGCTGTTAATGGGTTATCGGATCCAAAACCCGACCCCATAGCTTAACGGAGTTCCGTTACGGTGGATGCCATGTGTCGGTCACCCTTGATGAAAGCACTTCTGTGACGCGCGATTTATCGTCATGGAAGTGGACACTTCCGTGATGATAATTTTGGTAATGTCATGGAACACTTCTACGACGGCACAGGTATGACTATCTTGATTCTGTCATAAATTTGTCATGGATGTACATGCATGACAAAAAAAGCGACCTACTGTGACAAACACATATCATCACGGAAGTGTATTTTTTTGTAGTGACTGTCATGAACTTGGCGAGCAGAGGCCAGCCCAAGAGAGCGCGTGGTAGGGGTGATAACCCACAAGTATAGGGGATCGCAACAGTTTTCGAGGGTAGAGTATTCAGCCCAAATTTATTGATTCGACACAAGGGGAGCCAAAGAATATTCTCAAGTATTAACAGTTGAGTTGTCAATTCAACCGCGCCTAAAAGACTTAATATCTACAGCAGAGTATTTAGTAGCAAAGTAATATAGAAGTAACGGTAACGGTGGCAAAGGTAATAGTAATAGTATTGGTTTTGTAGTAATTGTAACAGTGGCAATGGAAAAGTAACAAAGCAAAGATCAATATGAGAAAAGCTCGTAGGCAACGGATCAGTGATGGATAATTATGTCGGATGCAATTAATCATGCAACAGTTATAACATAGGGTGACACAGAACTAGCTCTAGTTCATCAATGTAATGTAGGCATGAATTCCGAATATAGTCATACGTGCTTATGGAAAAGAACTTGCATGACATCTTTTGCCCTACCCTCCCGTGGCAGCGGGGTCCTATCGGAAACTAAGGGATATTAAGGCCTCCTTTTAATAGAGTACCGGAACAAAGCATTAACACTTAGTGAATACATGAACTCCTCATGTTGGGATCTACGGTAGGGTGCGTTGACTGCAAATTAAAATTTTCCTACGCGCAGAACAACCAAGAAAATGCTACGGGAGATGGATCACAGTTCGTTACCACTAGACGCGCAGTGTCGTGCAGCGAAAGAAGAGTTGGGGCAGCGCGTCCGTGTGGATCGTCTCCTCCTCGTCCGATCTCCCTCGTACAGCCGGTCGTCGGTTCACACGTACTAGTTCGCCGGAGCGGCGCACGCCTCTAACGGTATTCGCGCGTGTAGGAGGAATGTTGTGTGGCGGACTGCTAGGTCCGATCACACAACCGGCGGCGAGTGGAGGTGCCTATTCGCAACACATGCAAACCCTAGTGACAGCACCAAAGTGATCAACCGCATGAGTGTGCCACACCCCACTTTATATAGGCGTCCGTCGTGGGCTCAACACTAGGGCCACGCGTGGACCCTAAAGCCCATAAGTCTACTCGGCCACAATCCGAATACAGCTCGGATCACATCCGACCAGTGTCCTCGGATCCGACCTCGTAGGTTTCTTCCCTTAAGCGCGTGACCCCTTAGGTTCAAGCCAGCTTGGTCGCAGTTCGGATCACCTCTGGACTACCTGGCTAGTACCGGCCTCTAGCAAGGCATGCCGACCACCAAGCAGACATTGAAGCTGGTTAGGCGAACTTGTACATCACACTTCCATTCCTTTTGCCACATGATATATGTTGTCGGGCTCAAGGCGAGTCTGTCATCCTTGTGCTAGCCCGACCTCTTTCTCGTGCCAGTGATGCCGACCACAAACCAGATTATCTCATAATCCTTGTCACATGGCCATGCTTATCCTTGTCGGATCACACGAGGGGCCCAGAGTATATCTCTCCTGATTGGAGGGGCAAATCCCATCTTGCTCGATCATATCTCGCAGCATGGCTCTGGACAAGCCCGAAACCTACCTTTGTAACTACCCAGTCACGGAGTAGTGTTTGATTGGCCCAAAGCAAGTCTGTTACCATCCCGAGTACATGCGCCAGCTCAGGTATTAGCACATAGAATGTATGTTGTACTAGAGACTCACAGATGACATATCGTTGCGTCTCATAGTTGGGTCTGTCTTACTCGGACCTTATCTCAACTCGGATCCGACTATGTTGAATTTGACCAGATCCTTCCGAGTCCATATTATCCGGTTAGCAACCAATTCCCCATGGCTAGTGAGACCAAGCGATTGACCGTGTCATATGCACGTCTAGATGGCTGCGTGTCCACATATCCCTTTCGACTAGGGACCTTTTAGGACGTTCATCATACAATGCATAGTCCCACAAATAAGTCACGTACTTGCTGATACACATCATGGATAATGTCCAAGGACTATCTTTATTCATAAACACATAGGAAATATCATCATACATGATTGCCTCTAGGGCATATCTCCAACACCTCAAACTATGGTCATCACTGGTAATTGTCCCAATTATTGTCACTTTGGGGTTAACGGATCATAACACATAGTGGGTGAATATTGACTTGCAAAATAGGATCAAGAACTCACATATATTCATGGAATCATAATAGGTTCAGATCTCAAATCATGGCACTTGGGCCCTAGTGACAAGCATTAAGCATAGCAAAGTCATAGCAACATCAATCTCAGAACATAATGGATATTAGGGATCAAACCCTAGCAAAACTAACTCGATTACATGATAAATCAGATCCAACCCATCACTGTCCAGCAAGCCTACGATGAAATTACTCATGCACGGTGGTGAGCATCATGAAATTGGTGATGGAGGAAGGTTGCTAATGACGATGGCGACGGATTCCCCTCTCCAGAGCCCCGAACAGACTCCAGATCAGCCCTCCCGAGAGAGATTAGGGCTTGGTGGCGGCTCCGTATCGTAAAACGCGATGAATCCTTATCCTTGATTTTTTTCTCCCCGAACGTGAATATATAGAGTTGGAGTTGAGGTCGGTGGAGCCTTAGGGGGGCCCACGAGACAGGGGGCGCGCCCCAGGGGGGTTGATTCTTTCGCCCGTATTTTTATATATTCCAAAAATATTCTCCGTGAAGTTTCAGGTCATTCCGAGAACTTTTATTTCTACACAAAAATAACACCATGGCAATTCTACTGAAAATAGCGTCAGTCCGGGTTAGTTCGATTCAAATCATGCAAGTTAGAGTCCAAAACAAGGTCAAAAGTGTTTGCAAAAGTAGATACGATGGAGACGTATCAACTCCCCCAAGCTTAAACCTTTGATTGTCCTCAAGCAATTCAGTTCACAAACTGAAAGTGATAAAGAAATACTTTTATAAACTCGGTTTGATCTTGCTGTAAATATGTAGAGCCAGCATTCAAGTTTTCAGTAAAGATTATGAACTAACCATATTCACAATAACATTTAGGTCTCATGTTTACTCATATCAATGGCATAATCAACTACCGAGCCATAATAATAAATCTCGGATGACAACACTTTTTCAAAACAATCACAATATGATATAACAAGATGGTATCTCGCTAGCCCTTTCTGGGACTGCAAAACATAAATGCAGAGCACCTCTGAAGATCAAGGACCGACTAAAAATTTTAATTCATGGTAAAAGAGATCGAGCAACAGTCATACTCAATGTAAACTAATAGTAATACATGCAAATGACAATGGTGCTCCCCAACTGGTGCTTTTTAATAACAGGGTGATGACTCAACATAAAAGTAAATAGATCGACCCTTCTCAAAGGGAAGCAGGGATTTTTAGAGGTGCTAGAGTGTGATGCCCGGATAACTAAGCTACAGTAATCCAAAGTTAATGGTGCCATGTCATCATTTTTTCTGTTGCTAAATCCAATGTTTGTTCCAAACCGGTTCAAATTTCAATTTCAAATTAAAGTCAAAATTCAGATTTCTCGAAAGGTGAAACAAACATGTTTGAATAATTCTATAAATTCCCCTAATCATTTTCATGTTGGAACCAGCCTCATTTGAATTCCCGAAATGCCCGTGAAATTTAATTTGGTGGTCCACCAACAATTATATTGGCCTTTCCAATTTCTAAAAATGGTTAGGCAACTCCTTTTGAGCCCAAACTTTTTCGTGCCTTCTAGGAATATTGTCTAGTATTTATATGACATGTTTCACATTTTACAAAAGTTAGTTTGGTGGGTCAACTAAATGCAAAAGAGGAGATAAAAACTAAAACAAAATTCTTTAAAAGGAAAACAAGAGAAAAAGGAGAAAAGGCCTCCCCCAAGGCTTCACAGCCCACTTGGCCACTAGCCCGGCCCACCTACCCCACCCTCCTGCTCCTTCCTGTTCACGAGAGGTGGTGGCACCCATCCGACCACCATGGCCGCAGCTGTGAGTGCGTGGCGGCCATCCCGCGGTTCCCCGTCGTGTATAAGGTGGCCCCGACGCCCTCCTCCCTCCCTTGACGAACCCTAGCAGTTTCCCCCCACTCGATCGCTCCACTCCTCTCGCTCCCCTCTCTCTACCGAATGCAGCCAACACCGTGCGTCGCTCGATTCCGCGGCCAGCGGCACCCGCGCACTCGGGAGCCTTGTCTACGAGGTGCGCCGGCCACCGCTTCTTCTTCCTCGACCACTGGTTGAATCCGGGGCGATCTACATCGATGGAATCGAGCCCTTCCTCGTCCTCGACCGTGGCTTGTTCTCGGCGAACTCCGGCGCCGTCAATCCTCCCCGAGCCAGCTGCCCTCGCCTACTGAACCACAGTGAGCACACGCTCCCCCTCATCCTATTTGCTTCGATCCTCGTGCCCCTAGCCTTTTTTTGCCTTAGCCATCGACCGTCACACCGTGCCCGAGCTCGTGTCGAGCTCACGCTAGCAACCACCATCGTCTGCTACCCGCGCCGCACGAACCTCGGCTGAGCTCGCGGTCGCCCTGTGTCAGGGAACCTCCCCTGGCCCATACTCATACCTGGGCTTTCCCCTTTGACAGCTCATGGGCCGGGCCCATCTATGCACACCACTGGGCTATAGCCTAAAAGTATTTGGAAGCAGGCAACGAGCACGGTATCCAGTGGATCACGGCACGAACCTGGCGGCGGCTCTCTTCCCTTTCTCCTCCTTACCCCAATTCTTGTATCTAGAGATTGTAATCCCTATTTGCAACTTGAATTTGTGTGCAAGAGCAAAAGATAAAGAGAGGAATTGTTAGGTTGCTAACACCCTGACCGTCCGCGCTAAGGATGCGCTCACCACGCCCGCACACCGAGCCCCGTACGCCCCCTCCACACCCTGACCGCCTCTCTATCCGCCCAGGGCCGTGCCCTCTCGCGCGCGCGCCCGCACGCTCGGGGGGCGCGCTCCCTGCCTTGTGGGCCGCTGCTACCTTCTGCTTGTGCTGCTGCGTGTGCACGCCCGCATCGTGCCCGCAATTGCTCGCCGCGACCCCCTGACTTGAGTTGTTATCGCTGCTAGCCGCTCTGCCCGCGCGTCGCCTCTGCCTTTCATGCACTGCGTCCCCTGGCCAATGTCGTGACCGCCGGCGCGTCCGTGGGTATGCGTGCATGTAGTGTGTGTGCGCTGAGTGGGTGGTCGGGCCCGCCTCTATCCGGCCATGCCCACCTCCAGCCTTGCCGCACCGCTGCACTGCTGATGCTTTCCTGCTCCCGCAGCTGCCTGCTGCTATGCTACACTGCTACAGTAACATTCAGTTACTGTAGCTAGTGCTCGCTTTTCTAATTTGACATTGTCTAGCCCTCTCTACATCCTCTAAACAACATCTAATCAGCGGTTAACATGGGTAAAATTAATATTAGTAGAAAGTATACTTGACAAACTTCATTTTATCCCACTGGACCAAATCTTTTCGATGCGTGGATTAATTCCTACGAAAATCACAAAGTTCAATGTTCTGTTAACTGAAAAACTGAAAACACCTTTATTTTCATAGCTACTTTAGAGCTCTTGATGATCAAGCAAATTGACTCTAATATGGATGTAGTTGGTACTAACATGTAGATCACAGAAAAATGCTCAAAATTGATATAAGGCACAAAATCATAGGAGGTACAGATCCATAGTTGTAGCCTTTTGAAAATAGCTAAGTGATGTTTAAAACTAGCGAATTCTCAGACTTAGTAGAATTTTAGGGATTTTCAGAATATTATTATAATCTTTAAAATTACATAGAAATTAAACTGTAACTCGGATGGAAAAGTTTTATACATGAAAGTTGCTCAGATCGGCGAGATGGGTCGGAATACGCTCTCCGTTCATCTATCACACATCCCTAGAATAGCGAACATGCAACCTTCCCCTCCGTTTCATTTGTTCGTAAATGCCAAACTTAAGAAAAGCATCCCTGGATGTTATCGCCTTCGCTGGTAACGTGTAGCACCGTGTTAGAACACGTCTAGCCCTGCATGTTGTCCTGTTATCCACTTGTTTGCTCTGTATTTACTATTTCTTCCCCCTCTTCTCTTCGGTAGACTACGAGACCGATGCCGCTGCTACCCAGTACGACTACGGTGTTGACAACCCCTCTCTCTTGCCAGAGCAACAAGGCAAGCCCCCCCCCTTTATCACTAGATATCGCCTACTCTTCTCTATACTGCTTGCATTAGAGTAGTGTAGCATGTTACTGAATTCCGTTAATCCTATCCTGATGCATAGCCTGTCATTGTTGCTACAACTGTTGATACCTTACCTGCAATCCTACATGCTTAGTATAGGTTGCTAGAACTTCATCCGTGGCCCTACATTCTAGTCCGTCTGCCATGCTATATTATCGGGTCGTGATCACTCGGGAGGTGATCACGGGTATATACATACATATATACATACTATAAATGTTGTGACTAAAGTCGGGTCGGCTCTTTGAGTACCCGCAAGTGATTCTGATGTTGGGGGTTGAAGGGGCAGGTGGTTCCACCCAGGTAGTGGTGGGCATGGGTTCTCGGCGGCCCCCGACTGTTACTTTGTGGTGAGGCGATAGGGCAGGTTGAGACCACCTAGGAGAGAGGTGGGCCTGGCCCTGGTCGGCGTTTGTGGTTACTTCAAAATAACACGCTTAACGAGATCTTGGTATTTGATCTGAGTCTGGCCACTGGCCTATACGCACTAACCAACTACGCGGGAACAGTTATGGGCACTCGACGTCGTGGTATCAGCCGAAGCCTTCGTGATGTCAGCGACTAAGTGGCGCACGCCGGATTGGACCGTAAGCCTACTCTTGTATTAAGGGGGCTAGGTCTGCTTCCGGCCGTGTACGCAACATGCAGGTGTGCAATGGGCGATGGGCCCAGACCCCTGCACCATAGGATTTAGACCGGCGTGCTGACCTCTCTGTTGTGCCTAGGTAGGGCTGCGACGTGTTGATCTTCTGAGGCCGGGCATGACCCAGGAAAGTGTGTCCGGACAAAGGGGATCGAGCGTGTTGGGAAATGTGGTGCACCCCTGTAGGGAAGTTAATCTATTAGAATAGTTGTGATCTTTGGTAACAGGACGACTTGGAGTTGTACCTTGACCTTATGACAACTAGAACCGGATACTTCATAAAGCACACCCTTCCAAGTGCCAGATACAACCCGGTGATCGGTCTCTAACAGGGCGACGAGGAGAGGATCGCCAGGTAGGTTTATGCTACACGGTGCTGCAAGATGGAGGTGGCCAGAAGCGTAGTCTTCGATAGGACTAGCTATCCCCCTCTTATTCCGGCATTCTGCTGTTTAGTCCACATATGATACCCTTATTCCATTTGATACCAATGCATACATATGTAGTGTAGCTCCTTGCTTGCGAGTACTTTGGATGAGTACTCACGGTTGCTTTGCTCCCCCTTTTCCTCCTTCCTATACCCGATTGCTGCGACCAAATGTTGGAGCCCAAGAGCCAAACGCCACCATTGACGACGACTCCTACTACACTGGAGGTGCCTAATACTACGTGCAGCCCGCTGATGACGACCAGGAGTAGTTTAGGAGGATCCTAGGCAGGAGGCCTGCACCTCTTTCGATCTCTATCATAGTTTGTGCTAGCCTTCTTAAGGCAAACTTGTTTAACTTATGTCTATACTAAGATATTGTTGCTGCCGCTGACTCGTCTATGATCGAGCTCTTGTATTCGAGCCCTCGAGGGCCCTGGCTTGTAATATGATGCTTGTATGACTTATTTTATTTGTAGAGTTGTGTTGTGATATCTTCCCATGAGTCCCTGATCTTGATCATTCATGTTTGCGTGTATGATTAGTGTACGATTGAATCGGGGGCGTCACAAGTTGGTATCAGAGCCGACTACTTGTAGGAGTCTCCCTTCCACACTCCTTGACCGATGTTGAGTCTAGTCGATGAAAACTATTTTACTAACATGGCTGTGCATCCCATGGGCCCATGTCGCCATTGGGTGGTATTATGATATTTTATTCCTCGTCTATACTCTGGGATTCTGATGTCTCTTCTCTTCGGGTTAAATGATTTTACTAATTATAACTTTAGGTTCTCATTACCACTTCCTGTCGGAGAGCTCCTTCATTCCAAATGATCGACTTCTTCACGAGAAGGTTCTGAAGATGCTATTCAATGTTTCTCCAAGACCCTTGTGCCCATCGGTTTTGCAATTCCCTTCCATTGATAAACCCCTATGGATAATCACGTACACTTTCCATTTATAATCATTCCCCGTTGATCTTGTTATTACAAGATACCCCAAAATTTTCTCTATGGTTTCAAGAATACTCTGTGCCTACTGCCTTGCAGTTCTTTGCCACCTGAATACCCTTACGGAAAATTTTCTCGCACTTGGTGAGTATCCGCTCATCCCAGTTGATTTATGTATTTCACAAAGGTCTTTGAAATGCTATTCGATCTACCAAAAATCCTCAGCAGCTTATTGCTCTTGAAATTCTTGCTTGCTTGCATTATGGTTAATCCCATAGGTATAGTAATATTATTGGCATCCTTTGCCACAATCATTTTGAGCGCATTGATTCAATAGGTGCGAGTGCTCGCAATCCTCAACCAGATCTTGGAATTCATCCTTCCAGCTCAGAAGCCATTTTAAACATGAGCTGGATCTCGACCAACCAGATTGCCATCAATTATGCCCCTAAGGCTATTCAACTTGTCCATCCCTAATCAGAGCATTGCTTCTAATCCCTTGTCTTGGAATTCATAATTCCTTTGAATCTGAGCTTTGCGTTAGTAAGTTGTTTCTATAATATGATCTCCTTGCATTCTTTCTTCCTCTGATTGAGTACCGATACTCACATCAGATGCTTTGTTGGAATTTGTCCGACACTGTCCTTCATATTCAGTAAACTTGTGAGCCTTTCATCGGATACATAATGCCTTTGGTAAATTGTATCCCCTTCTTTTGTCAACCATGCTCTGCTCACGAGCTTGAGTTATTCGCTCCTGAACCTTGTGGTATATGTTCCTAAGAGGCCCAGATGGGTTGAACATATGCCTTTTTCGAATCTGTGTCAACCCGGAAACTACGACGGGTCATACTCTACTGTTGTTATGTTAGATAAAATTTCAATATTACAACTAATATCATTTTCAAAATACGAGAGGTAAATGAAAGGTTATGCGTTCCACAATTGGGAGCCGACCTCTAACCCTGTGTTCATGCCCATGGACATGATGTATACCTTATCATGGAAGCTTCTCTTAAAATAATTATCCCCTTGTTATAAGTTCATCTTGTATCTATGGACGTGGTTCTGACCATGTTTCTCCGTGATCCCATTTCTCATGCAAGTTTGACCACTTGTCTTCTTTAGAGCATTACCCTAGTCCAACCTCTACTTTGATCTATCGTCGAGTATTACCCCCCTGGTATCTCAAGATTGTCATGGAACTGTATAACTTATGAGTTCTTCATCAAGTGCTACATTCCCACTGATCCCAATTTTCACGGGTTCCGAGCTTTTAAACATTCAAGGACACTGATAACTGAACCATTCTAGCATTACAGTTCAACAACTCTAAGTAATCTTCTTTACTTACGAGTTTGTACCCGATCATGTCATTCCTAGCCTGTTTGGCTATATCGTTATCGTGATGATTTTAACTATGCTACCTGGTCCTTATTCCCGGAGCACCACTTTCGACGATGAGCGAAGATTACGTCGATCTTCCTCGCCATATCATTACGCCTCGAACAGCAAGCTTGATTCCAATCTTTTGCTTCATCAATCCTTTTGTTTGATGCAGTCGCTGTTCGATTGCCTCTTCGTGGAGCCTCTCGATAAAATTTGTCATGATCATCGTCAACATTTTGAATCCTTCTAGGATATCAATCTAATTCATGATGATAAGTGCCATCCTCGTCCCTTGGTAATTTGAGTTACCATCAGCAACATTATTACCTTCCTCTCATCACAAACATGTTCATGTTATGGATGCAACTTGCTATCCAGTTTGAATTATATTCTACCTTGAAGTATTATTGTCTTTTATGTCAAGCATGTTGCAAGGATTGCTTCTCCTCTTAAGAATTCTTGGTATAGTGATACTTCTCGCAAGCACCATTCTTTCTTGGTCCTCGTATTGACTAACCGGGAATATTAACAAGTGAACGAGGCTGCTTGGATTATGTACCTCTAGCAACCTTATAGTCTTGAAGTTAATGGTTGATAGTTTCATTCTAAGACTTTGAATCACCATTCTTACATTGATCGTGCTACTTGGCCCATATTTCGGGTGCACCTGTCAACCAATGTTTAATCGGTATGTTTTCCTTGAGAATACCTCATTATATCATTGATCTGAAAAATGTTATCTCCTTGTTCACATAATTGCGAAAATCCATCTTTTGGAAATCTCGATGAATTATCACTGAGTTCATCAGCTACCTCCTCATCCTCTCCTTTGTTTAATGATGAACTCTTGTTTCAGAACTCGCTTCCATAGTTCATTTCCCGAGAAACTTACTATGTCATCTCTTCAAATTATTTTGCACCTTTTCTTCTCAGGCATCCTGAGTCCGAGGTATCCTGACACCAATCAGATCTGAATCTCGGTCAGATATGATGGTTGAAACATATTTCCAAGAAGTATAACACTGGTCTTTTATGACCCGGTAAGTTGATGTCATGCCTAGCACACCTGGCTGGAGGACCTATTGTTATAATTCCCTTTTGGCAAGGTTAAAACCTTCTTCCATGATGAAATTGAAGACTTATTATATAAGTTGTTCCTGATAAATCCTTGGAGTATCCAAAGTATGACCTTTGCTTAAAGACCATGTCAATGCTATCCCGAAGCATGTCTGTGGTAATCCGATTTTCAATAAAAGCATTTGAAGCACAATGCTAAATTCTCTTTATCAATTATCCAAACACTGTTGTATGGGTTATGTCATGAAATTCCTCTGCCCTTACCTAAATGGTTTTCTACTTTCTATCTTGTCATGGATATCATGCTCTGCTTGTCCTTGGGAAGGATATATCCCTGAAACATGTGTTTAAACACATTTTCCTTTCCATTGTCTGTTTAATCTGATGATCACCTTTTCCTTTCCATTGTTTTGTTTAACCTTACTGGTGATCAGTATGATCTAAGTAGTAATATTCTCCTGCTTAGGTAAGCACCTCGTTGAACCACTCTGTCAGTAAGACCCTGTTAATATTATTGATAACATTCCGATAACCACCGATGGACGAGAACTTTACCTATTGGTCCGCCTCGTTCAACGAGAAGGAAGATGGTTCTCTTCGTCCCTTGCCCTAGGTACCGACGTTGCGAACATAATTGATGGACTATCATCTGACATGCCTTGCTATCGGCCCCCTTTCTAGTTTTAACCCACATGGTGGGCCCATAACCCACAGTTCCATAGGATTGAAACCTTACTATCATGTACAATCTTGAGTTCGAAACATTCTTTGCACTTGGCTTCGTATGTAATTCACGAGCCAACTTCCTCCCCATGTTTCATGCTGGTATCAGAGGCAACATTATTCTTCATTGCTTTGAACCCCATCATCACTTGTTTTAGGCATCCGCTGGATGCCTACCTGGTTGAAACTTGTTGAACCTCCTTATAGCACTCTCGATACATTTCTTGGTGCTTGTAAAATCTCCTTCCTTGAGATAACTATCGGATGCCGATCTTTTCAGACATCCGTTCTTATAGCTTCCCTCTTATTTCACTCCTTAAATCTCGGGACGAGATTTCTTGCAGTGGAGGAGAATTGTGACGCCCGAATAATTAAGCTATAGTAATCCAAAGTTAATGGTGCCATGTCATCATTTTTTCTGTTGCTAAATCCCACGTTTGTTCCAAACTGGTTCAAATTTCAATTTCAAATTAAAGTCAAAATTCAGATTTCTCGAACGGTGAAACAAACATGTTTGAATAATTCTATAAATTCACCTAATCATTTTCATGTTGGAACTAGCCTCATTTGAATTCCCGAAATGCCCGTGAAATTTAATTTGGTGGTCCAGCAACATTTAAATTGACCTTTCCAATTTCTAAAAATGGTTAGGCAACTCCTTTTGAGCCCAAACTTTTTCGTGCCTTCTAAGAATATTGTCTAGTATTTATATGACATGTTTCACATTTTACAAAAGTTTGCTTGGTGGGTCAACTAAATGCAAAAGAAGAGCTAAAAACTAAACCAAAATTTTTAAAAGGAAAACAAGAGAAAAGGGAGAAAAGGCCTCCCCCAGGCTTCACAACCCACTTGGCCACTAGGCCGGTCCACCTACCCCACCCTCCTGCTCCTTCCTGTTCACGAGAGGTGGTGGCGCGCATCCAACCACCATGGCCGCAGCTGTGAGTGCGTGGCGGCCATCCCGCGGTTCCCCGTCGTGTATAAGGTGGCTCCGACGCCCTCCTCCCTACCTTGACGAACCCTAGCTGTTTCCCCCCACTCGATCGCTCCACTCCTCTCGATCCCCTTTCTCTCCCGAATGCAGCCGACACCATGCGTCGCTCGATTCCGCGGCCAACGGCGCCTCCGCGCTCGGGAGCCTTGTCTACGAGGTGCGCCGGCCACCACTTCTTCTTCCTAGACCATTGGTTGAAGCTGGGGCAATCTACAGCGAAGGAATCGAGCCCTTCTTCTTCCTCGACCATGGCTTCTTCCCTGCGTACTCCGGCGCCGTCGATCCTCCCCGAGCCTGCTGCCCTCCCCTACCGAACCACTGTGAGCACACGCTCCGACTCGTCCTGTTTGCTTCGATCCTCGTGCCTCTAGCCTTTTTCCTCCTTAGCCGTTGACCGTCGCACCACGCCCAAGCTCGTGTCGAGCTCACGCTCGGAACCACCACTGTCTGTTACCCGCGCCGCACGAACCTCGGCTGAGCTCGCGGTGGCCCTGACCGTCCGCACTTCGGACACGCTCACCGCGCCCGCTCACCAAGTCCCATCCGCCCCGTCCGCACCCTGACCGCCTCTCTGTCCGCCCTGGGTCGTGCTCTCTCGTGCGCGCGCGCATGCTTGGGGGTCGCGCTCCCTGCCTTGTGGCTGCTGCTACCTTCTGCTTGTGCTGCTGCGTGTGCACGCCCGCATCGTGCCCGCAACTGCTCGCCATGCCCCCCTGACTTGAGTTGTTGCCGCTGCTAGCTGCTCTGCCTGCGCGTCGCCTCTGCCTCTCGCGCATTGCGTCCCCTAGCCAATGCCGTGACCACCGGCACGTCCGTGTGTGTGCGTGCGTCCAGTGTGTGTGTGCGCTGAGTGGGTGGTCGAGCCCGCCTCTGCCCGGCCACGCCTACCTCTAGCCTCGCCGCACCGCTGCACTACTGCTGCTTTCCTGCTCCCGCAGTTGCCTGCTACTATGCTGCACTACTACAGTACCATTCAGTTACCATAGCTAGTGCTAGCTTTTCTAATTTGACATTGTCTGGCCCTCTATACAACCTCTAAACAACGTCTAATCAGCGGTTAACATGGGTAAAATTAATATGAGTAGAAAGTATACTTGACAAACTTCTGTTTATCCCACTGGACAAATTCTTTTCGATGCGTGGATTAATTCCTACGGAAATCACAAAGTTCAACGTTCTGTTAACTGAAAAACTGAAAACAGCTTTATTTTCATAGCTACTTTAGAGCTCTTGATGATCAATAAAATGGACTCGAATATGGATGTAGTTGGTACTAACATCCAGATCACGGAAAAATGCTCAAAATTGATATAAGGCAGAAAATCATAGGACGTACAGATCCATAGTTGTAGCCTTTTGAAAACAGCTAAGTGATGTTTAAAACTGGCGAATTCTCAGACTTAGCAGAATTTCAGGGATTTTCATAATATTATTATAATCTTTAAAATTGCGTAGAAATTAAACCGTAACTCGGATGGAAAAGTTTTATACACGAAAGTTGCTCAGATCGGCGAGATGAATCGGAATACGCTCTCCGTTCATCTATCACACATCCCTAGCATAGTGAACATGCAACCTTCCTCTCCGTTTCATCTGTCCGAAAATGCCAAACTTCGTGAAAGCATCCCCGGATGTTATCCCCTTCGCTGGTAACGTGTAGCATCGTGTTAGAACACGTCTAGCCCTGCCTGTTGTCCTGTTATGCACTTGTTTGATCTGTATTTACTATTTCTTACCCCTCTTCTCTCTGATAGACTACGAGACCGACGCCGCTGCTACCCAGTACGACTACGGTGTTGACGACCCCTCTCTCTTGCCAGAGCAACCAGGCAAGCCCCCCCCCCTTGATCACCAGATATCGCCTACTCTTCTCTATACTGCTTGCATTCGAGTAGTGTAGCATGTTACTGCTTTCCGTTAATCCTATCCTGATGCATAGCCTGTCATTGTTGCTACAACTGTTGATACCTTACCTGCAATATTACATGCTTAGTATAGGTTGCTAGAACTTCATTAGTGGCCCTACATTCTAGTCCATCTGCCATGCTATACTATCGTTCCATGATCACTCGGGAGGTGATCACGGGTATATACATACATATATACATACTATAAATGTTGTGACTAAAGTCGGGTCAGCTCTTTGAGTACCCGCAAGTGATTCTGATGTTGGGGGTTGAAGGGGCAGGTGGTTCCACCCAGGTAGTGGTGGGCCTGGGTTCCCGGCGGCCCCCGACTGTTACTTTGTGGCGAGGCGATAGGGTAGGTTGAGACCACCTAGGAGAGAGGTGGGCCTGGCCCTGGTCGGCGTTCGCGGTTACTTCAAAATAACACGCTTAACGAGATCTTGGTATTTGATCTGAGTCTGGCCACTGGCCTATACGCACTAACCAACTACGCGGGAACAGTTATAGGCACTCGACGTCGTGGTATCAGCCGAAGCCTTCGTGACGTCAGCGACTGAGCAGCGCGCGCCGGATTGGACCGTAATCCTGCTCTTGTATTAAGGGGCCTAGGTCTGCTTCTGGCCACGTACGCAACGTGCAGGTGTGCAATGGGCGATGGGCCCAGACCCCTGCGCCATAGGATTTAGACCGGCGTGCTGACCTCTCTGTTGTGCCTAGGTAGGGCTGCGACGTGTTGATCCTCCGAGGCCGGGCATGACCCAGGAAAGTGTGTCCAGACAAAGGGGATTGAGCGTGTTGGGAAATGTGGTGCACCGCTGCAGGGAAGTTAATCTATTTGAATAGTTGTGATCTTCGGTAACAGGACGACTTGCAGTTGTACCTTGACCTTATGACAACTAGAACCGGATACTTCATAAAACACACCCTTCCAAGTGCCAGATACAACCCGGTGGTCGGTCTCTAACAGGGCGACGAGGAGAGGATCGCTGGGTAGGTTTATGCTACACGGTGCTACTTGTTGAACTTACCTTCTGCTCTCTCCTACATGCTACAAGATGGAGGTGGCCAGAAGCGTAGTCTTCGATAGGGCTATCTATCTCCCTCTTATTCCGGCATTCTACAGTTTAGTCCACATATGATACCCTTATTCCATTTGATACCAATGCATACATTTGTAGTGTACCTCCTTGCTTGCGAGTACTTTGGATGAGTACTCACGGTTGCTTTGCTCCCCCTTTTCCTCCTTCCTATACCCGATTGCTGCGACCAGACGTTGGAGCCCAGGAGTCAGATGCCACCGTTGACGACGACTCCTACTACACTAGAGGTGCCTACTACTACGTGCAGCCCGCTGACAACGACCAGGAGTAGTTTACGAGGATCCCAGGCAGGAGGTATGCGCCTCTTTCGATCGGTATCCAAGTTTGTGCTAGCCTTCTTAAGGCAAACTTGTTTAACTTATGTCTGTACTCGGATATTGTTGCTCCCGCTGACTCGTCTATGATCAAGCTCTTGTATTCGAGCCCTTGAGGCCCCTGGCTTGTAATATGATGCTTGTATGACTTATTTTATTTGTAGAGTTGTGTTGTGATATCTTCCTGTGAGTCCTTGATCTTGATCGTACACATTTGCGTGTATGATTAGTGTACGATTGAATGGGGGGCGTTACAAGTTGGTATCAGAGCCGACTACTTGTAGGAATCCCCCTTCCACACTCCTTGGCAGAAGTTGAGTCTAGTCGATGAAAACTGTTTTACTAACATGGCTGTGCAGCCCATGGGCCCACGTCGCCATTGGGTGGTATTAGGATCTTTTATTCCTCGTATATACTCTGGGATTCTGATCTCTCTTCTCTTCGGGTTAAATGATTTTACTAATTATAACTTTAGGTTCTCGTTACCACTTCCTGTCAGAGAGCTCCTTCATTCCAAATGATCGACTGCTTCACCAGAAGGTACTGAAGATTCTATTCAATGTTTCTCCGAGACCATTGTGCTCATCGCTTTTGCAATTCCCTTCCATTGATAAACCCCTATGGATAATCACGTACACTTTCCATTTATAATCATTCCCCATTGATCTTGTTATTACAAGATACCCCGAAATTTTCTCTATGGTTTCAAGAATACTCTGTGCCCACTGCCAGTTCTTTGCCACCTGAATACCCTTACGGATAATTTTCTCGCACTTAGCGAGTATCCGCCCATCCCAGTTGATTTATGTATTTCACAAGGGTCTTTGAAATGCTATTCGATTTACCAAAAATCGTCAACAGCTTATTGCTCTTGAAATTCTTGCTTGCTTGCATTATGGTTAATCCCATAGGTATAGTAATATTATTGGCATCCTTTGACACTATCATTTTGAGCCCATTGATTCAATAGGTGCGTATGCTCGCAATCCTCAACCAGATCTTGGAATTCATCCTTCCGGCTCAGACGCCATTTTAAACATGAGCTAGATCTCGACCCACCAGATTGCCTTCAATTGTACCCGTAAGGCTATTCAACTTGTCCATCCCTAATCAGAGCATTGCTTCTGATCCCTTGTCTTTGAATTCATAATTACTTTGAATCAGAGCTTTGAGTTAGTCAGTAGTTTCTATAATATGATCTCCTTGCATTCTTTCTTCCTCCGGTTGAGTACCGGTACTCACATCAGATCCTTTTGTTGGATTTTGTCCGACACCGTCCTTCATATTCATTAAACTTGTGAGCCTTTCATCGGATACATAATGCCTTTGGTAAATTGTATCCCCTGCTTTTGTCAAACATGCTCTGCTCCCGAGCTTGAGTTATTCGCTCCTGAACCTTGTGGTATATGTTCCAAAGAGGCCCAGATGGGTTGAACCTATGGCTTTTCGAATCTGTGTGAACCCAGAAACTACTACGGGTCATACTCTACTATTGTTATGTCAGATAAAATTTCAATATTACAACTAATGTCATTTTCAAAATACAAGAGGTAAATGAAAGGTTATGCGTTTAACATGTGGGAGTCGACCTTGAACCCTGTGTTCATGCCCATGGACACGATGTATACCTTATCATGGAAGCTTCTATTAAAATAATTATACCTTTGTTATAAGTTCATCTTGTATCTGTGGAAGTGGTTTTGACCATGTTTCTCCTTGATCCCATTTCTCGTGAAAGTTTGAGCACTTGTCTTCTATAGAGAATTACCCTAGTCCAACCTCTACTTTGTTCTATCATCGAGTATTACCCCCCTGGTATCTCGAGATTATCATGGAACTGTATAACTTCCTATAAGTTCTTCATCAAGTGCTACATTCCCACTGATCCCAATTTTCACGGGTTCCGAGATTTTAAACGTTCAAGGACACTG
Organism: Triticum dicoccoides; assembly: GCF_002162155.2. NCBI lineage: Eukaryota > Viridiplantae > Streptophyta > Magnoliopsida > Poales > Poaceae > Triticum > Triticum dicoccoides. The sequence continues at coordinate 699,335,368 of NC_041388.1, read as the reverse complement.
ATAACTGAACTGATCCCGCATTACATTTCAACAACTCTAAGTAATCTTCTTTATTTATGAGTTTGTACCCGATCATGTCATTCCTAGCTTGTTTGGCTATATCATTATCGTGATGATTTTAACTGTGCTACCTGGTCCTTATTCCCGGAGCACCACTTTCGACGATGAGCTAAGCTTACATCGATCTTCCTCGCCATATCATTACGCCTTGAACAGAAAGCTTGATTCCAATCTTTTGCTTCATCAGTCCTTTTGTTTGATGTAGTCGCTGTTCGGTTGCCTCTTCGTGGAGCCTCTCAACAAAATTTGTCATGATCATCGTCAACATTTTGAATCCTTCCAGGATATCAATCTAATTCATGATGATAAATGCCGTCCTCGTCCCTTGGTAATTTGAGTTACCATCGGCAACATTATTACCTTCCCCTCATCACAAACATGTTCATGTTATGGATGCAACTTGCTATCCAGTTTGTATTATATTCTACTTTGAAGTATTACTGTCTTTTATGTCAAGCATGTCACAAGGATTGCTCCACCTCTTAAGAATTCTTGGTATAGTGATACTTCCCACAAGCACCATTCTTTCTTGGTCCCCGTATTGACTAACCGGGAATATCAACAAGTGAACGAGGCTGCTTGGTTTCTATACCTCTAGCAACCTTATTACCTTGAAGTTAATGGTCGATAGTTTCATTCTAAGACTTTTGATTATTGAATCACCATTCTTACATTGATCATGCTACTTGGCCCATTGATACGTCCATTTTGCATTATGCTTTTATATCGATATTTATTGCATTATGGACTGTTATTTCACTTTATGTCACAATACTTATGGCTATTCTCTCTTATTTTACAAGGTTTACGTAAGGAGGGAGAATGCCGGCAGCTGGAATTCTGGGCTGGAAAAGGAGCAAATATTAGAGACCTATTCTGCGCAACTCCAAAAGTCCTGGAACTCCACGGAACATCTTGAAATAAATAAAGAAAAATCCTCGCCAAAGATGAAGGCCAGGGGGCCCACACCCTGCTCATGAGGGTGGGGGGCGCGCCCCCCTCCTAGGGCACGCCCCCTACCTCGTGGGCCCCCTGGTGGGTCTCCGACGTCCATCTTCTGCTATATGAAGTCTTTCGATGAGAAAAAAATCAGAAGGAACTTTTAGGGACGAGACTTCGCCGCCACGAGGCGGAACCAATCTACAGCTCCGGCAGAGCTGTTCTGCCGGGGATACTTCCCTCCGGGAGGGGGAAATCATCACCATCGTCATCACCAACTCTCCTCTCATCGGGAGAGGGCAATCTCCATCAACATCTTCACCAGCACCATCTGATCTCCAAACCCTAGTTCATCTATTGTATCCAATTCTTGTCTCAAAGTCCGTGATTGGTGCTAGTAGGTTGCTAGTAGTGTGGATTACTCCTTGTAGTTGATGCTAGTTGGTTTATTTGGTGGAAGATCATATGTTCAGATCCTATATGCATATTATTACCCCTCTGATTATGAACATGAATATGCTTTGTGAGTAATTATGTTTGTTCCTGAGGACAAGGGAGAAGTCTTGCTATTAGTAGTCATGTGAATTTGGTATTCGTTTGATATTTTGATAAGATGTATGTTGTCTAGCCTCTAGTGGTGTTATGTGAACGTCGACTACATAACACTTCACCATTATTTGGGCCTAGAGGAAGGCATTGGGAAGTAATAAGTAGATGATGGGTTGCTAGAGTGACAGAAGCTTAAACCCTAGTTTATGTGTTGCTTCGTAAGGGGCTGATTTGGATCCACATGTTTCATGCTATGGTTAGGTTTACCTTAATACTTTTGTTGTAGTTGCGGATGCTTGCAATAGAGGTTAATCATAAGTGGGATGCTTGTTCAACTAAGTACAGCACTCAAGCACCGGTCCACCCACATATCAAATTATCAAAGTACTGAACGCGAATCGTATGAACGTGATGAAAACTAGCTTGACGATATTCCCATGTGTCCTCGGGAGCGCTTTTCCTATTATAAGAGTTTGTTCTGGCTTGACCTTTGGTACAAAAAGGATTGGGCCACCTTGCTGCACTTTATTTAATTTTGTTACTTGTTGCTCGTTACAATTTATCTTGTCACAAAACTATCTATTACCACTTATTTCTGTACTTGCAGAGAATACCTTGCTGAAAACCGCTTATCATTTCCTTCTGCTCCTCGTTGGGTTCGACACTCTTACTTATCGAAAGGACTACAATAGATCCCCTATACATGTGGGTCATCAAGACTCTTTTCTGGCGCCGTTGCTGGGGAGTGTAGCACCTTTGGTAGGTGGAATTTGGTAAGGAAAAATTTATATAGTGTGCTGAAATTTACTGTCACTTGTTACTATGGAAAGTAATTCTCTGAGGGGCTAGTTCGGGGTATCTTCACCCCATCCAGTAGAGCAAAGAGTTGCTCCTCAACCTACTGAACCTATTGAAAATGAAACTCCTTTTGAATTTCCTTCGGGTATGATGGAAAAACTTCTAGCTAACCCTTTTACAGGAGATGGAACAAAGCATCCTGATGAGCACTTAATATATGTGGATGAAGTTTGTGGATTATTTAAGCTTGCAGGTATACCCGATGAAGTTGCTAAGAAGAAGGTCTTCCCTTTATATTTGAAGGGAGACGCATTGATATGGTATAGACTATGTGATGATATGAGATCATGGAACTATAAAAGATTGAAATTGGAATTTCATCAAAAGTATTACCCTATGCATCTTGTTCATCGTGATCGCAATTATATATATAATTTCTAGCCTCGCGAAGGAGAAAGCATTGCTCAAGCTTGAGGGAGGCTTAAATCAATGTTATATTCATGCCCCAATCATGAGCTCTCGAGAGAAATAATTATGCAAAGTTTTTATGCTCGGCTTTCTCATAATAATCAAACCATGCTCGATACTTCTTGTGCTGGCTCTTTTATGATGAAGACTATTGAATTCAGATGGAATTCATTGGATAGAATTAAACGCAATTCTGAATATTGGGACCTCGACGAAGGTAAGGAGTCAGGTATGACACCTAAGTTTGATTTTGTTAAATCTTTTATGGACACCGATATTTTCCGTAAGTTTAGCACTAAATATGGACTTGACTCTAACATAGTAGCTTCTTTCTGTGAATCTTTTGCTACTTATGTTGATCTCCTAAGGAGAATTGGTTTAAATATCATCCTCCCATAGAAGTAAAAGTAGCTGCACCTATTAGAGTTGAAGAAAAGACTATGACTTATAATGATCCTATTGTTCCTACTTATTATGTTGAGAAACCACCTTTCCCTGTTAGAGTAAAGGATCATGCTAAAGCTTCAATTTTTGTTCGTAAAAGCAATATTAGAACTTATACACTTCCTGAGCAAGTTAAAGTAGAAACTAATATTGCTATTGTTAAAGATCTCTTGTCTGATAATATTGATGGGCATGTTATTCAGTTCGAAGGTGAAACTGCTAGAATTGCTAAACCTTGTGCTAAAGATAAACATAGACCTATGGTAGGCGTGCCTGTTATTTCTATTAAAATAGGAGATCATTGTTATCATGGCTTATGAAATATGGGTGCTAGTGCTAGTGTTATACCTCAAGACTTGTATAAAGAAATCAAGCATGAAATTGCACCTGCTGAATTAGAAGATATTGATGTCACAATTAAACTTGCCAATAGAGATACTATTTCAGCGATGGGAATTGTTAAAGATGTTGAAGTCTTGTGTGGGAAAACTAAATATCCTGCTGATTTTCTTGTTCTTACTTCTCCGCAAGATAGCTTTTGTCCCATTATATTTGGTAGACCCTTCTTGAACAAAGTTAATGCTAGGATAGATTGCGAAAAGAATGTTGTTACTATTGGCTTGGATGATATGGTTCATGAGTTTAATTTCTCTAAATTTAGTAAACAACATCGTGAGAAAGAATTACCTAGTAAGGATGAGATTATTGGTCTTGCTTCTCTTGCCGTACCTCCTAGTGATCCTTTAGAACACTATTTGCTAGACCATGAAAATGATATGTTCATGACTGAAAGAAGGGAAATAGATGAAGTATTCTTTAAACAGGAACCTATTCTGCAACACAACTTGCCTGTTGAAATTTTAGGGGATCCTCCTCCACCCAAGGGTGATCCCGTGTTTGAGCTTAAACCTTTGCCTGATAATCTTAAATATGCTTATCTTGATGAAAATAAGATATATCCTGTTATTATTAGTGCTAACCTTTCAGAGCATGAAGAAGAAAGATTATTGAAAACTCTGAAGAAGCATTGTGCTGCTATTGGATATACTCTTGATGATCTTAAGGGCATTAGTCCCACTCTATGTCAACATAAAATAAATTTGGAAGTAGATGCCAAACCAGCTCGTGATCCTCACTAAAATGAAAGAAGTGGTAAGAAAAGAAATACTCAAGCTTCTGGAGGCAGGTATACTTTATCCCATTGCTGATAGTCAGTGGGTAAGTCCTGTCCATTGTGTCCCTAAGAAGGGAGGTATTACTGTTGTTCCTAATGATAAAGATGAATTGATTACAGAAAGAATTATCACAGGTTATAGGATGGTAATTGATTTCCGCAAATTAAATAAAGCTACTAAGAAAGATCATTACCCCTTACCTTTATTGATCAAATGCTAGAAAGATTAGGCAAACATACACACTATTGCTTTCTAGATGGTTATTCTGGTTTCTCTCAAATACCTGTGTCGGCTAGAGATCAATCAAAGACTACTTTTACATGCCCTTTTGGTACTTTTGCTTATAGACGTATACCGTTTGGTTTATGTAATGCACATGCTACCTTTCAAAGATGCATGATCGCTATATTCTCTGACTTTTGTGAAAAGATTTGTGAGGTTTTCATGGACGATTTTTTCGTCTATGGTTCCTCTTTTGATGATTGCTTGAGCAATCTTGATCGACTTTTGCAGAGATGTGAAGAAACTAATCTTGTCTTGAATTGGGAAAAGTGCCACTTTATGGTTAATGAAGGTATTGTCTTGGGGCATAAAGTTTCTGAAAGAGGTATTGAAGTTGATAAAGCCAAGGTCGATGCTATTGAAAAGATGCCATGTCCCAAGGACATCAAAGGTATAAGAAGTTTCCTTGGTCACGCCGGATTTTATAGGAGGTTCATTAAGGACTTCTCAAAAAGTTCTCGGCCTCTGACTAATTTATTGCAAAAAGATATACCATTTGTCTTTGATGATGATTGTGTAGAAGCATTTGAAATACTTAAGAAAGCATTAGTCTCTGCACCTGTTGTTCAGCCACCTGATTGGAATTTACCCTTTGAAATTATGTGTGATGCTAGTGATTATGCTGTAGGTGCTCTTCTAGGGCAAAGAGTTGATAAGAAATTAAATGTTATTCATTATGCTAGTAAGACTCTAGACAATGCTCAAAGAAATTAGGCTACTACTGAAAAAGAGCTTTTAGCAGTTGTATTTGCTTGTGATAAGTTCATACCTTATATTGTTGATTCTAAAGTAACTATTCACACTAATCATGCTGCTATTAAATACCTTATGGAAAAGAAAGATGCTAAACCTAGACTTATTAGATGGGTTCTCTTGCTACAAGAATTTGATTTGCATATTGTTGATAGAAAGGGAGCTGAGAACCCCGTTGCAGACAACTTGTCTAGGTTAGAGAATGTTCTTGATGACCCACTACCTATTAATGATAGCTTTCCTGATGAACAATTAAATGTTAATACTTCTCGTAGTACTCCATGGTATGCTGATTATGCTAATTATATTGTTGCTAAGTGTATACCTCCTAGCTTCACATACCAGCAAAAGAAAAAGTTTTTCTATGACTTGAGACATTACTTTTGGGATGACCCACATCCTTATAAATAAGGGGTAGATGGTGTTATTAGACGTTGTGTACCTGAGCATGAACAGGAACAGATCCTACGCAAGTGTCATTCCGAGGCTTATGGAGGACACCACGCTAGAGATAGAACTGCACATAAGGTATTGCAATCTGGTTTTTATTGGCCTACTCTCTTCAAGGATGCCTGTAAGTTTGTCTTGTCTTGTGATGAATGTCAAAGAATTGGTAATATTAGTAGACGTCAAGAAATGCCTATGAATTATTCTCTTGTTATTGAACCGTTTGATGTTTGGGGCTTTGATTATATGGGACCTTTTCCTGCCTCTAATGGATACACACATATTTTAGTTGTTGTCGATTACATTACTAAGTGGGTAGAAGCTATTCCAACTAGTAGTGCTGATCATAACACTTCTATTAAAATGCTTAAAGAAGTTGTTTTTCCGAGGTTTGGAGTCCCTAGATATTTAATGACTGATGGTGGTTCACACTTTATTCATCGTGCTTTCCGTAAAATGCTTGCTAAGTATGATGTTAATCATAGAATTGCTTCTCCTTATCACCCACAGTCTAGTTGTCAAGTAGAATTGAGCAATATAGAGCTCAAATTAATTTTGCAAAAGACCGTTAATAGGTCTAGAAAGATTGGTCTAAGAAACTTGATGATGCATTATGGGCTTATAGAACTGCATATAAAAATCCTATGGGTATGTCTCCATATAAAATGGTTGATGGAAAATCATGTCACTTACCTCTCGAACTATAACGTAAGGCATATTGGGCTATTAAAGAGCTCAACTATGATTTCAAACTTGCCGGTGAAAAGAGGTTATTTGATATTAGCTCACTTGATGAATGGAGAACCCAAGCTTATGAAAATGCCAAGTTGTTTAAAGAAAAAGTTAAAAGATGGCATGACAAAAGGATACAAAAGTGTGAGTTTAATGTAGGTGATTATGTATTTCTATACAACTCTCGTTTAAGATTTTTTGCAGGAAAACTTCTCTCTAAATGGGAAGGCCCCTATGTTATCGAATAGGTCTATCGTTCCGGTGCCATAAAAATCAACAACTTCGAGGGCACAAATTCGAAGGTGGTAAATGGTCAAAGAATCAAACATTATATCTCAGGTAATCCCATAAATGTTGAAACCAATATTATTGAAACCGTAACCCCGGAGGAATACATAAGGGCCACATTCCAGACCGTTTCAGACTCTAAAAAGGAATAGGTATGTGGTACGGTAAGTAAACCGACTCCAAAACAATTTTTAAGGCAATATTTCTCCGTTTTGGAATATTTAGAAAAATAGAAAAATAAGTAGCAGTCCGGGAAGGACACGAGGTCCCCCCGAGGGTGGTGGGCGCGCCCTACCCCTCTGGGCGCGCCCCCCTAACTCGTGAGCACCTCGTGTGCCTTCCGGACTTCGTTTTCTTGCATGATACGTATTTTGGTCGGTAAAAAATCATTATATAACCTCCCGAAGGTTTTGACTCCCGTATCACGCAAATATCCTCTATTTTCGTTTCGAGCTGTCTCGTTGTAGATTAAATCAACATGTCTTCCCAGGATTCAGAAGGAGAAAGCTATGTGGATGATTACTTAGCAAATCCAAAGGTCTATCAAGATGTGGAACACGATGGATGGACCATGGAGGAAGAAGAGGACTATGAACCCAAGGGGAAGGAGGAGACGAGCTCAGATGAAGATGAAGCACCATTACCTCAACCTGGGGACATGCACGTGGAGTTCAAAAAGTCAAGTATCCCTGATAGGGTAAAGAAACCCATGTTCGAGTTTATCCCTTTTCGTCTCTTGCAGGAAAATAAGTAGGACCTATGCAAAAAGATATTAACCCTGGAGTGGGAGATTGATGATCTGAGGGATCAAAATGCCGTCCTCAAGTGGAAATTAAGGGAGAAGCCTAAGCCATCAACTAAGCCAACATCACCACCACCTTCTTCACCGACAAAGGAGACATAATCACATGGGTATGGGTACTCCCCTTGGCAACTGCCAAGCTTGGGGGAGGTGCCCCGGTATCGTATCACCATCACAACTCCTATCTTTATCATTTTTCTTAGTTCGGTCCTATTAGAAGTATCTTGATCTAGTAGAATAAAGTTTATGGCATGATCTAGTTTTGAGTTTTGCTTTATGATCATTCTTTGTAATCGAGTTCGTGAGCTATATACAATAAAGATTAGTGTTGAGTCAAGGGCTTGATTATTTTGCCATGATCTTGGGTGAATAAAAGAAATAAGAAAATAATAAAAAGAAACAAAAAGTTCATATTGATCTTATTGAGAGTAATGACTTCACATAGAAAGAGTATGATGATTAAAAGTTGTTGGGAGTTGGCAGACATAGCTTTGGTCATTGTTGCAATTAATAGGAAGTAATAAGGAAATAGAGGTTTTCACATATAGATATATCATCATTGACATATTTTATGATTGGGAGCACTCATTAAAATATGACATGCTAAAGGGTTGATGTTGGACAAGGAAGACAATGTAATGAGTTATGTCTTTCTTATATCTGAGATAAAGTATGTTTTCATGGATCCTATAACTTGTTGAGCTTGCCTTTCCCCCTCATGCTAGCCAAATTCTCAGCACCAAGTAGAAATACTACCTATGCTTCCAAATACCCTTAAACCAGTTTTGCCATGAGAGTCCACCATATCTACCTATGGATTGAGTAAGATCCTTCAAGTAAGTTGTCATCGGTGCAAAGCAATAAAAATTGCTCTAAATATGTATGATTGGTTGGTGTGGGAGAAATAAGCTTTATACGATCTTGTGATGTGGAAGTAATAGAAGCGATGGACTGCATAATAAAGGTTCATATCACAAGGGGCAATATAAAGTGACATTCTTTCGCATTGAGATTTTGTGCATCCAACCATAAAAGCGCATGGCAACCTATGCTTCCCTCTGCAAAGGGCCTATCTTTTATTATTATCTTCTACCTTATGCAAGAGTCACGGTGATCTTCACCTTTCCTTTTTCATTTTATCCTTTGGCAAGCTCAGCATGTTGGAAAGAACATGATATATATATATATATATATATATATATATATATATATATATATATATATATATATAAAATTGGATATAGGGGAGCATGTATTATTATTGTTGACATTACCCTTGAGGTAAAAGGTTGTGGGGCAAAACTATAAGCCCCTATCTTTCTCTGTGTCCGATTAAAACTTCATAACCACAAGTATTGCGTGAGTGTTAGCAATTATGAAGGACTAAATGATAGTTGAGTATGTGGACTTGCTTTTTAGCTCTGACATAGACTCTTTCTGATGTTATGATAAATTGCAATTGCTTCAATGACTGAGATTATAGTTTGTCGGAGCCCAGTAAGGTTTATGATTTATACTTTTGCATTGTGAATAGATCATCACTTGAACATAAGTAATCATATGACAAAATCTATATATGTTGCTGTTATGAGAATAATCATGATGCCTTCATGTTCGTATTTTATTTTTATCGACGCCTCTACCTCTAAACATGAGGACATATTTATTGTTATCGGCTTTTCGCTTGAGGACAAGTGAGGTCTATGCTTGGGGGAGTTGATACATCCATTTTACATCATGCTTTTATATCGATATTTATTGCATTATGGACTGCTATTTCACTTTATGTCACAATACTTATGGCTATTCTCTCTTATTTTACAAGGTTTACATAAGGAGGGAGAATGCCGGCAGCTGGAATTCTGGGCTGGAAAAGGAGCAAATATTAGAGACCTATTTTGTGCAACTCCAAAAGTCCTGAAACTCCACGGAACATCTTAAAATAAATAAAGAAAAATCCTCGCCAAAGTTGAAGGCCAGGGGGCCCACACCCTGCTCACGAGGGTGGGGGGCGCGCCCCCCTCCTAGGGCGCCCCCTACCTCGTGGGCCCCCTGGTGGGTCTCCAACGTCCATCTTCTGCTATATGAAGTCTTTCGATGAGAAAAAAATCAGAAGGAACTTTTCGGGACAAGACTCCGCCGCCATGAGGCGGAACCAATCTACAGCTCCGGTAGAGCTGTTCTGCCGGGGATACTTCCCTCCGGGAGGGGGAAATCATCACCATCGTCATCACCAATGCTCCTCTCATCGGGAGAGGGCAATCTCCATCAACATCTTCACCAGCACCATCTCATCTCCAAACCCTAGTTCATCTCTTGTATCCAATTCTTGTCTCAAAGTCCGGGATTGGTGCTAGTAGGTTGCTAGTAGTGTTGATTACTCCTTGTAGTTGATGCTAGTTCATTTATTTGGTGGAAGATCATATGTTCAGATCCAATATGTATATTATTACCCCTCTGATTATGAACATGAATATGCTTTGTGAGTAATTACGTTTGTTCCTGAGGACAAGGGAGAAGTCTTGCTATTAGTAGTCATGTGAATTTGGTATTCGTTTGATATTTTGATAAGATGTATGTTGTCTAGCCTCTAGTGGTGGTATGTGAACGTCGACTACATAACACTTCACCATTATTTGGGCCTAGAGGAAGGCATTGGGAAGTAATAAGTAGATGATGGGTTGCTAGAGTGACAGAAGCTTAAACCCTAGTTTATGCGTTACTTCGTAAGGGGCTGATTTGGATCTACATGTTTCATGCTATGGTTAGGTTTACGTTAATACTTTTTTTGTAGTTGCGGATGCTTGCAATAGAGGTTAATCATAAGTGGGATGCTTGTTCAAGTAAGAACAGCACCCAAGCACCGGCCCACCCACATATCAAATTATCAATGTACTGAACGCGAATCATATGAACGTGATGAAAACTAGCTTGACGATATTCCCATGTGTCCTCGGGAGCGCTTTTCCTATTATAAGAGTTTGTTCCGTCTTGTCCTTTGCTACAAAAAGGATTAGGCCACCTTGCTGCACTTTATTTACTTTTGTTACTTGTTGCTCATTACAATTTATCTTGTCACAAAACTATCTGTTACCACTTATTTCAGTACTTGCAGAGAATACCTTGTCGAAAACCGCTTATCATTTCCTTCTGCTCCTTGTTGGGTTCGACACTCTTACTTATCGAAAGGACTATTATAGATCCCCTATACTTGTGGGTCATCACCCATATTTCGGGTGCACCTATCAACCAATGTTTAATCGGTATGTTTTCCTTGAGAATACCTCATTATATCATTGATCTGAAAAGTGTTATCTCCTTGTTCACATAATTGCAAAATTCCATCTTTTGGAAATCTCAATGAATTATCGCTGAGTTCATCAGCTACCTCCTCATCCTCTCATTTTTTAGTGAAGAACTCTTGTTTCAGAACTCGCTTCCAAAATTCATTTCCCGAGAAACTTACTATGTCATCTCATCAAATTGTGTTGCACCTTTTCTTCTCAGGCATCCTGAGTCCGAGGTATCCTGACACCAATCAGATCTGTATCTCGGTCAGATATGATGGTTGAAACATATTTCCAAGAAGTATAACACTGGTCTTTTTTGACCTTATGAACCGGTAAGGTGATGTTATGCCTAGCACACCTGGATGGAGGACCTATTGTTATAATTTCCTTTTGGCAAGGTTAAAACCTTCTTCCATGATGAAATTGAAGACTTATTCTATAAGTTGTTCCTGATAAATCCTTTGAGTATCCAAAGTATGACCTTTGCTTAAAGACTATGTCAATGCTATCTCGAAGCATGTTTGTGGGAATCCGATTTTCAATAAAAGCATTTGAAGCACAATGCTAAATTCTCTTTATCAATTATCCAAACACTATTGTATGGGTTATGTGATGAAATTCCTCTCCCCTTACCTAAATAGTTTTCTACTTTCTATCCTGTCATGGATATCATGCTCTGCTTGTCCTGGGGAAGGATATATCCCTGAAACATGTGTTTAAACACATTTTCATTTCCATTGTCTGTTTAATCTGATGATCACCTTTTCCTTTCCATTGTTTTGTTTAACCTTACTGGTGATCAGTATGATCTAAGTAGTAATATTCTCCTGCTTAGGTAAGCACCTCGTTGAACCACTCTTTCAGTAAGACCCTGTTAATATTGTTGATAACATTTCGGTAACCACCGATGGACGAGAACTTTACCTATTGGTCTGCCTCGTTCAACGAGTAGGAAGATGGTTCTCTTTGTCCCTCACCCTTGGTACCGACGTTGCCGACATAATTGATAAGACTATCATTTGACAAGCCTTGCTATCAGCACCCTTTCTACTTTTAACCCACATGGTGGGCCCATAACCCACAGTTCCATAGGATCGAAACCTCACTATCATGTACAATCTTGATTTCGAAACATTCTTTGCACTTGGGTTCGTATGTAATTCACGAGCCAACTATCTCCCCATGTTTCATTCTGGTATCAGAGGCAACATTATTCTTCATTGCTTTGAACCCCATCATCACTTGTTTTAGTCATCCGTTGGATGCCTACCTGGTTGAGACTTGTTGAACCTCCTTATAGCACTCTCGATACATTTCTTGGTGCTTCTAAAATCACCTTCCTTGAGATAACTATCGGATGCCGATCCTTTCAGACATCCGTTCTTATAGCTTCCCTCTTATTTCACTCCTTAAATCTCGGGACGAGATTTCTTGTAGTGGAGGAGAATTATGACGCCCGGATAATTAAGCTACAGTAATCCAAAGTTAATGGTCCCATGTCATCATTTTTTCTGTTGCTAATTCCCACGTTTGTTCCAAACCGGTTCAAACTTCAATTTCAAATTAAAGTCAAAATTCAGATTTCTCGAACGCTGAAACAAACATGTTTGAATAATTCTATAAATTCCCCTAATCATTTTCATGTTGGAACCAGCCTCATTTGAATTCCCGAAATGCCCGTGAAATTTAATTTGGTGGTCCAGCAACAATTAAATTGGCCTTTCCAATTTCTAAAAATGGTTAGGCAACTCCTTTTGATCCCAAACTTTTTCGTGCCTTCTAAGAATATTGTCTAGTATTTATATGACATGTTTCACATTTTACAAAAGTTTGTTTGGTGGGTCAACTAAATGAAAAAGAGGAGCTAAAAACTAAAACAAAATTTTTTAAAAGGAAAACAAGAGAAAAAGGAGAAAAGGCCTCCCCCCAGGCTTCACAGCCCACTTGGCCACTAGGCCGGCCCACCTACCCCACCCTCCTGCTCCTTCCTGTTCACGAGAGGTGGTGGCGCGCATCCGACCACCATGGCCGCGGCTGTGAGTGCGTGGCGGCCATCCCGCGGTTCCCCGTCGTGAATAAGGTGGCCCCGACGCCCTCCTCCCTCCCTTGACGAACCCTAGCCGTTTCCCCACACTCAATCGCTCCACTCCTCTCGCTCCCCTTTCTCTCCCGAATGCAGCCGACACCATGCGTCGCTCGATTCCGCGGCCACTGGCGCCCCCGCGCTCGGGAGCCTTGTCTACGAGGTGCGCCGGCCACCTCTTCTTCTTCCTCGACCATTGGTTGAAGCCGGGGTGATGTACAGCGAAGGAATCGAGCCCTTCTTCGTCCTCCACCGTGGCTTCTTCCCTGCGTACTCCCCGAGCCTGCTGCCCTCCCATACCGAACCACAGTGAGCACACGCTCCCCCTCGTCCTGTTTGCTTCGATCCTCGTGCCCCTAGCGTTTTTCTGCCTTAGCCATCGACCGTCACACCGCGCCCGAGCTCGTGTCGAGCTCACGCTCGCAACCACCATCGTCTGCTACCCGCGCCGCACGAACCTCGGCTGAGCTCGCGATCGCCCTGACCGTCCGCGCTTCGGACGCGCTCACCGCGCCCGCACACCGAGTCCCGTCCGCCCTGTCCGCACCCTGACCGCCACTCTATCCGCCCAGGGCCACGCCCTCTCGTGCGCGCGCGCACGCTCGGGGGCCGCGCTCCCTACCTTGTGGGCTACTGCTACCTTCTGCTTGTGCACGCCCGCATCGTGCCTGTAACTGCTCGCCGTGCCCCCTTGACTTGAGTTGTTGCCGCTGCTAGCTGCTCTGCCTGCGTGTCGCCTCTGCCTCTCGCGCGATGCGTCCCCCGGCCAATGTCGTGACCGCCGGCGCATCCGTGTGTGTGCGTGCGTGCAGTGCGTGTGCGCTGAGTGGGTGGCCGAGCCCGCCTTTGCCCGGCCACGCCCACCTCGAGCCTCGCCGCATCGCTGCACTACTGCTACTTTCCTGCTCCCGCAGCTGCCTGCTGCTATGCTACACTGCTACAGTAACATTCAGTTACTCTAGCTAGTGCTAGCTTTTCTAATTTGACATTGTCTGGCCCTCTGTACAGCCTCTAAACAACGTCTAATCAGCAGTTAACATGTGTAAAATTAATATTAGTAGAAACTATACTTGACAAACTTTATTTTATCCCACTGGACCAAATCTTTTTGATGCGTGGATTAATTCCTACGAAAATCACAAAGTCCAACGTTCTGTTAACTGAAAAACTGAAAACAGCTTTATTTTCATAGCTACTTTAGAGCTCTTGATGATCAAGAAAATGGACTCTAATATGGATGTAGTTGGTACTAACATGTAGATCACAGAAAAATGCTCAAAATTGATATAAGGCACAAAATCATAAGAGATACAGATCCATATTTGTAGCCTTTTGAAAACAGCTAAGTGATGTTTAAAACTGGCGAATTCTCATACTTAGCAAAATTTCAGGGATTTTCAGAATATTATTATAATCTTTAAAATTACGTAGAAATTAAACCGTAACTAGGATGGAAAAGTTTTATACATGAAAGTTGCTCAGATCTGCGAGACGAATCGGAATACGCTCTCCGTTCATCTATCACACATCCCTAGCATAGCGAACATGCAAACTTCCCCTCCGTTTTATCTGTCCGGAAATGCCAAACTTCGGGAAAGCATCCCCAGATGTTATCCCCTTCGCCGGTAACGTGTAGCACTGTGTTAGAACACGTCTAGCCCTGCATGTTGTCTTGTTATGCACTTGTTTGCTCTGTATTTACTATTTCTTCCCCCTCTTCTCTCTGATAGACTACGAGACCGACGCCGCTGCTACCCAGTACGACTAAGGTGTTGACGACCCCTCTCTCTTGCCAGAGCAACCAGG